>NW_022631055.1:12490810-12717823 GCF_010015895.1 Lontra canadensis | reverse complement strand
AAAAAAAAAAAAAAAAAAAAAGAAAATACCCCTTACCTTTTTTTTTTAAGATTTTATTTATTTATTTGACAGACAGACTTCACAAGTAGGCAGAGAGGCAGGCAGAGAGAGAGGAGGAAGCAGGCTCCCTGCTGAGCAGAGAGCCCGATATGGGGCTCAATCCCAGGACCCTGAGATCATGACCTGAGCCGAAGGCAGAGGCTTTAACCCACTGAGCCACCCAGGCGCCCCTACCCCTTACTAAAATGTTACTTTTCTACCACAGCTACAAACATTCCATAATTTCATGTATGGAATTCAATAATAGAATTAAAAATCTTCTAAATTGTAGTTTTTTAATTGACACCAAGCAAACTTCCTAATAATACAGTTTTTATATTTTTATACTAATCATGACATTCACAGAGAAGTACTTTTCTGTAGTTCAAGTCTTCACGTTAATGAGAACAGGCTGATTTAAAAAAAAATAGGGTAGTAAAATGCAACTGTAACAACTGTAACTTTTTCTGCTAACTCACTTTGTAAATGAAAGAATAGGCATGATTATTACTTGACTCAGAAGTAGAAGGGATGTGGATAGTATAGAACTGTCAGGAGCAGTTCTTTTTCTTGTACCAGTGTTAACTAGTTTACCAGCATATTTATGACAGCTACTGTTTTATCATTATTCTGCACTCTCTTGTCCTTGACTCCCTTGAACAGCTCTCCCTCTTTGTCTCTTTCATTTAACTCCCTTCTCGTTAACAACTTAGAGCCACATGACAGTATGTAATTGCAATTGTTTTTGTAATGCAGGTGTTTTATATCATTGGCTTTTCAGGTGAGGTCTTTTCTTTGAATACTATTGGAACTGTTGTGTCTGCCACATTACTCGTTTTATTTTTTCTAGGCACATTGCAGGACTCAATGCCAACCGAGCCAAAAATATTATTGAATGGCGAGAGAAAAATGGGCCCTTCGTCAATCGAGAACAGCTGAAGAAAGTGAAAGGTCTGGGTCCAAAATCTTTCCAACAGTGTGCTGGCTTCATCAGAATCAACCAGGATTATATTCGAACATTTTGCAGGTGATTAGTAAACTGTCCGCTCTGGGTTCTGTTATCAACCTCCTCTCTTACTGTTGCCCCTCCTGCTCACTGGCCTCAATTCTAGGTGTCCGCCTGTTCATTCCTTCCTTCAACATGGGTTGACTCTCTGATCTTTGTTAGGTACTGGGAATCCAGCAGTGAACAAATCAACAAATTCCCTGCTCTCATGAAGTTAAATTTTAGTATGTGAGACCAACAATAAACTAGTAAAATAAATAGTTTCAGATGTAGTAAATTATACAAATTAAAACAGAAAGATGTGACACTGTATGGGGAACAGGATGAGTTTATTACTCTTTATATGAGTTATTCACTGAAAAGTTATTTGAGCCAAATTTTGAATGACATGGAGGAGCTAGGGACAGAGGGGCTGGAAGGAAAGCATCGTAGGCAGAGTGTACAGTACAAGTGCAGGGTCCCACGCAAGACCAAATGTGGTGTATTCAGGAAATGAAACTGTGTGACTGGAGCATCCCAAGTGGGAAGGATTTGTGCAAGATGAGAGGACTTCGCAGTGGCTGCTGTATATTGACAGCTGTTTCCCTAAGTGTAGTTGGGCCTCCTCAATCCCTCCTCCCTGAAAACTGACCAAAGGATAATTATCACTTGTGTAGATTAAGAACTGAATTCTTGCTCTTATTTCTAATCCTGGTAGCACAAAACCAAAGAACTTGGGTAAACTTCTTAGCATTTAACATCATGAAAGAGTAGTGTGGGGTGTTTTTTTTGTTGTTGTTGTTTTTTATTTGTTTGTTTGTTTTTTAAGATTTATTTACTTATGTGAGAGAGAGTGAGAAGAGGGAAGGGCAGAGGGGGAGAGAGAGAATGAGAGAGAGAGAGAGAGAGAGAGAGAGAGAGAGAATCTCAAGCAGACTCCCCTCTGAGTGCAGAGCCTGATGCAGAGCTCGGTCCCAGGACCCCAAGATCATGACCTAAGCCAAAATCAGGAGTTGGCTGCTTAACTGACTGAGCCACTCAAGCATCCGGAAAGAATAGGTTTTTTTGTATTTGCTTTAGGACTGTTTCATTCGTATTATTTTTTTATTTTGACAAAATTATAATAAAGTTAATAAGAAAGAATCATCTTTATTGTGCAAAAAGACTAATAAGGGAAAACCAGCCCTGCTGGATGATAATAATAATATAAAATAACATTTAGTTTTGATGTAGAAATGGAAGAGAATAGAGTCTGAAATTCACCAAAACATAGGCAGAATTTAGTTTATGATAATGGAAAAGTTTCAAACAGTGAGGAAAATTAACTATCCAACAAGTAACATTATGACACCTGGCAGGAATTTGATATGCGTAGGGGAAGCTCTACTTCCACTTCATATCTTATACCTAAATAAAACCCAGATGAATTATAGACTTAAATAGAAGAAGTGAAACTGCAAAAGTACCAGAAGAAAACATGGATAAATTTTGCAGAACATTGGAGTGGAGGAGGCCTTTACTAAGTAGACAACAAAACCTAGATGCCAGAAATGAAAAACAATTGAGGATATAATAATTCCATGTTTCTTAGTTTATGTTTTTGAATACTTGATTAGAAAATTCACATGGTATAAAAAAGAATAAAATAAAAAGTAAAGGGCACCTCAGCCTCTCACTCCAAAATAGTTTCTTATATATTGCTTTCTGAAAGTAAATTTACACTTAGATCAACTTGGATGTTTATTATTTAAAAATGCATACAGAAGGGATTGTGCTGTCCAACTATTGGGAACTTACTTTATTTGTTTCAGTAATATATCTCAGACTTCTTTCCACTATTACATATAGATATATGTCATTATATATAATGCTTGCATAATAATTATTTTATGGGTGGACCTTAACCTAGTGTAATCAGTGCCCTATTGATGAACATTTGGGTTCTTTTTAAAGCCTTATGTTTTTTCAACTGATAACAAAGTACTTGAAAATTCATGACTGTTACATCTTCTTGACAGATCATACCTTTATTCAGAATGGACTACTGCTATCTCATCGAGTGTTTTTTGCTTTGAAATCTATTTTGTTTTTTAGCAGTGTTGCTACATTTGTCTTTTCAGTATGCTTGGTATTTTTTTTAATTTTCAAACTTTCTATGACATTTAATTTTTTTATACAACTCTTATAGCCAAATAGATTTCATGGTTTTGTTCAATTTTATATTTGTGCCTTCACATTTATTACATTTATTGATAGGTTTTAGACTTAATCTTTTATCTATTATATATTTTATCATCATCATGCTTTCTGATTTCCTTTTATGCTGTTTGTTACATTTCTCAGCTAACAAGTTTTCCCACCTCATTTTTATCTCCCCTTCATGATTTCAAGTTGTATGTCTTTTTCTGGTGATTATCCTTAAGTGTCATTTAGAGTGGCTTCTGTAGTTAATAGGTATCTCTGTCCTCCTGGAGAAGATTAGCACCATAGGACTTGTCCCAGCCTTCTGCTCTTCAACTCTATCCATGAGGAGATGACCTGGGATTTTAATTTTAGTTTCAGACTGTCCTTTATATATATTTCCATAATTCATGAGCAGTTACTAAGTGTTTATCATTTCCAGGCTCAACACTGTTTCTTTTAGCCCACATTATCACTTTTCTTGAACTTGTTGTTTTTGCTGGAGTATATCCTTAAGAAATTCTTTTCAGAGAGGGTATATTATATGGGTTGTACTTTAGTCCTACATGTCTGAAAATGATTTTAATTTGCCCCTCCTATTTGAATGCTAGTTTGGTAAGGTATATGGTTCTAGATTCAAAATCATTTTCTCTCAGAACGTTTAAGATACTTGTTCACTGTGTTCTGGCATCTATGTTTAACAATGAGAAATCTTATGCCAGTCTGATTCTAGTTCTTTTGAGGTAATCCGTTTTATATTTTTCTCTTAATTCTTAAATCATATTCTAATGTTGTCCCGCAGTGTGTCTAACGTTAGTCTTTTTCCATTCATCCTATTTTGTACTCAGTAGGTTCTTTTAATTTAAGAACTTCTAATTCTCTTCAGTTTTGGGAGATCGTCTTCTCTTTCTCCTTTCCTTTTTCTTTTTATTTAATTTACTTCCTCTCGTTTTTCTCTCTTCTCTCCTAGAATGCCAGTTATACCAGCTGAATCATTTAGGAATGTTTTTGGCTTTAAGTAACAGGAAACTCTATTAACAGTGTTTAAATAAATACATGGTAATTTCTAGGGGGCGAATGGTCAGAAAGTGGGTGCTGTTTGTGTATAGTTGTACGGCAGAGAAATAAGCACATTTTAAAGACTTCTTTTCTTCCCAACCTTCCCTCTCTTCCCACTCCTTGCCTCTTTACATGGTTACAGTAGTCAGCAAGCTGAATCTGCTGGTCAAGTTCAGGGAGCTGCTGTGACATCTTCAGCAGGTGTTGAGGTCACAAATGAGAAACCGGGCAAGAAGAAGTGCAAAACTGCAGTAAATGTTGTGCTGAAGCCAAATCCTTTGGACCAAACTTGTATTCACCCGGAATCGTATGACATAGCGATGAGGTAAGTCTGAAGCCACATGAGAATTCTCCTTGCCCAGAGTGAGTTCCCTACAGCAAATGGCCTTTGTTTTGGCACAATGGAGACTTAAAAAATATGACCATGTTTAACATGACAACATTTTTCAGAAGTTCCGCATTGCTGAGTTATGTGGCACATTATTTTATTTCAGTGAGGAATGAAACCATTATTCCTGGAGCAGTGTCAAGCTAATAAACCCTGGTATTAATGGTGAAGTGTGTGTAATGGAAATTGCATGGCACTCTCCTCTATTTGTTTTGGAAATTAACGAGACACAAATGACTAGCACCTGGCTTAAAGCTTGTGCTTATCTAAAGATAAAGCCCTTTTCAAAGTAAACAGCCAACTCTCAGATTTCTTAAGAAATATTGCTCTGCACAGTTATTAGAGTCTAAGAAATGATGTACTTTTAATGAGCATACATTACACAGAATGACATGGGGGAGGTTTTTTGAGTACAAGGAAACATTTAATGTAAGGCATTAAAAGAAAAAATTTTAATACCACATTTAATTAAAATGTTTTTGATTAGTTCAAAAACAGTGTCTTGCTATGTCACTAAATATTTTAAGACTTTTTGTGAGTTAAATGACAGTGGGTTTAAAAATAGTGAATATTTTAACTTCCCCTGTGCCCCATCCTAGACGATTCCTGCCCCAGCCTCCTACAGGTAACTGTGTGTTCTAATTTTTTCTGCCGAAGAGTAGTTTGCCTCTTCTAGGACTTCATATGAATGATACCATACAGTTGTACTCTTGTGTAAGACTTCTTTCAGCATAAAGTGTAGAGATTTTTATCCATATTGTAACAAGTATAAGTAGCTTGTTTCTTTTTATTGGCTAATATTTCATTGCATGAATATACCACAATTTATTCTCCTTATTGAAGTACCTTAAACTCTTTCTAATTTTTGCCTTTTATGAGTAAAGCTGCTATGAACATTCTTGTACAGTTTTTGTTGTTGATATTTGCTTTCATTTTTCTTGGAAAAATACTTAGGAGAGGATTTGCTGGGTCATAAGGTAGGTGAATGTTTTAGTTTTCTTAGAAACTTCTAGACTTCACTCCAATATAGTGATAACCATTTTACACTTTCACCAACAATATACGAGTTCTGGTTACTTCACATCTTCACCATTATTTGATGTTAATCTTTTTAACTTTAGCCATTCTTGTGTGTATGTGGTAGTATCTCTTTGTGGCTTTAATTTGCATTTCTGTGGTGACACTGAGCACTTTCTCATGGGCTTATTGGCCATTGATATACCTTCTTTTATGAATTCTGTTCATATCATTTAGCCATTGAGTTGTTTACCTTTTTATTATTGGGTTGTGGGCTTTTTTTTTTTAATGTATTCTGGATACTAGTTTTTTGTCAGTATATGTTTCACAAATATTTTGTCCCAAGTTGTTCTTTACTTCTTTATTTTCTCATTTAGTGTCTTTTCAGGAGCAGAAGTTTTGAATTTTGACAGTGTCTACTTTATCAATATTTTCCTTTTATAGTTATTGTTTTCCCTGTGCTAAGAAACTTTTGCCTACCTCGAATCGTGAATATATTTCTCAGTGTTTTTTCCCAAAAGCTTGATGCTATCAGCTTTTACAAAGGTCTGTGTTACATGTGAGGCTACATTTCATGTATGATTCGAAGTAGGGGTCAAAGTTCATTTTCCTTTTCCATTATGAACATTTACTTATTTTGGCACCATGTTAAAAAAACAACACAACTTTTTTTTCCTCCATCCATTGCTCTGGAGACTGTTGAAAATCAAGGGACTATATGTGGGTCCATTTCTGGCTCTGTTTCATCTGTTTATCAATTTCATACTATCTTGATTACTGTAGCCTTACACTAAGTTTTGAAACAGTGTAAGTCCTCCAACTGTTTTTTTTTTTTAATATTGCTCTATTCTAGATGATTTGCATTTTCCTATGCATTTTAGAGCTTATCAATTTTCATTAAAAAACAAAACCTGGTGGGGTTATGATTGGGATTACATTGAATTACATTGAAGTGATTGTAGAAGCAGCAGATGTCTTCATAATATCTATTGAGTCTTTTGACCAAGAACTTCTATCTTTTCGCTTATTTTGGTCCTTCATTTCTCTCAGTAGTATTTCAGAATTTCCACTGTATGGGCTTGCATGTCTCTTATTAAATGTATTTTATATTTTTCAGCACTATTATAAATGGAATTTTTAAAAATTTGTTTCTAATATATAAAAATACAATTGATTTTGCCTAGTAAATTTGTATCTTGCAGCCTTGCTAAGTTCACTGACTAGTTGTAGTAAGTGTTTGTAGATTCCTTAAGTCTTCCTGTATAAACAAGTTATCAGCAAATAGATGAAAGCTTTACTTCTTCTTTTTTTAATCTTAATGCTCTTTATTTCTTTTTCTCATTGCAATGTCTAGGACCTTTAGTACTGTTTTGAAGAGTGGTGAAAGTGGGCATCCTTGTCCTGTTCTCAGTCTTAGCACATGGTTCTCATTTTTTTATTATAAAAAAATTACGGTCTCGTATTATAGTAATTATATTTTTAGTGTTAGTTATTTAAGAAGATGAATATGTGCTGCACATGTAAGAGATTTTATACACTTCTTAAAAAAACTGACATCTCCTTGGGTACTAAATTAGCATTTTGTTACATGCAAATCAGTGTCTTTTTTTTCAATGTCTTTTTTAGTGTATATTTTTGTTTGCTTTCATGATATGATTCTAATATAGTTCATAATTTTTTCAACTTACTCTCTAATGTAGGCACAAATTTTTTATTTCTGCATATCTCTCTTTTTTTTTTAAAGCTGAGTAATACTCCATCACATGATTGAACTGTAATTTATTAATAGCAGTACTAGTAGTGGTTCCTTATGGTGGATTCCTAGAAGAGGAGTTACTCTGCCAAAGGGTTTGAGAGTTTTTGTGGCTCTTGATATACATTGTGAAGTAACATACTAATTTATAATTACCACCAGCTCTGTTGGAGCTTGAGCGATCTTTAATTTCTCCTGTTAAGCAGGACTTTTTTGCCCATTTTTACATAGGCCACTTTCTGTGTTTAGGGCATAAAAGCCCTACCAATAACTTCACCCTTCTCTGTGCTTTCCTTTTAGAGCAGCCTTGTCTCTTAGAAAGAGGGTGCTTATGGACGATTTCATGGGAAATTTTGTCTACATGAAGTTCAACTCCCAACCCTTAAATCTGGCAACAGAACTAGTAGTTTATCTAATTAAACTTACCATCCCCATTATCTACCTTGGAGCTGTGATAGTCATTTCTGGCTTTTAAGCATACTCAGTATGGACATCATCAACATTACTCAAGATAGGTAGTTCATACTTTCATATAGTGTTACACAGTGTCTTCCTGGGGAAGTAAAGCTCATTAAGGTTATGATTAGATCATCATTAGTCTGACCTCAGTTCTGTAAAAGGAAGTCCGATTACAGTTAAGTTCACTTTTAATTACATCAGAAAACCAGTAGGAATGTAATGGTTTTCATGCTCCCCTACCATAATGTCACTCCCAGAAATACACCAAGATGTGAAGCCGTTAAGTCTTTTACTTTTGTATTTATGGTATTCTCCCTCACATACTGTTTTAGAAAATTGAAGGCATATTTTTTAACCTGAGTTAGTTATTTAGTGTTCTTTAAAAAGCCTACCTTTTTAAACTATTTTTATTACTTTTTTGAAGTTTTATTTTACCAGTTTTATTTACATGTAGGGATTCTCTATTAACTATTAAAGTGCTTTGTTGTGTGAGCTGGAATTTTTTCTGACTTGTTTACCTTTTTTATCTCCTTGTAATGCTATTTTGTTTTTGAAATATGAATATTTAGTTTTTATGAAGTACACCTATTTTTGTTTTTATGGAAATTAGTCTTCTGTTATGATAACTAATCTCTGAGGTCAATTCAGTATTTCCCATACTTCTTTCATATTCTTTATGGTTTTGATTTTTACTCTGTGAATTTTATAGTTGATGGTTATATTTATTACTTAGAATGTATAGAACACTGTGGTAGGGCCTGAAGAATATAAAAATGAATAGAGGGACTTCATGCTCTCAAAGAATCTACTAAAGTAGGCTGAAACTATTACTTTAAAAAACCGTAATAGAAATCAGTAGTCGGTGCCCTTCATGAAACAGAAATGACAGAGACATCATTTCCCAATGGGGTTGTCAAGAAAGGGCAAGAATGACTTAAGGCGTTTGGACTGAGAAACTGAAAGGATGAACTGCCATCATCTGAGATGAGGAAGGCTATGCTTGTAGCAAGGTTTGGGGAGAGACCTGGAGTTGAGCTGAAGGCCTATTAGGTTTGAGCCATCAAGTAGGCAGTTGGATACATGAGTCTGGAGTTTGGAAGAGTGACTGGGCTAAGGATATAAATTGGAGAGTCTTGTGCTTATGCAGGTCCTTAAAGCCATGGATGGGAAGAAGTCACCATAGGAGAAACCAAAGTTTAGTTCTTTTCTTTTTCCCTCTTCCCTTTTCTTTTCTTTTTCCCTTTCTTTTTCTTTTCCCCTCTTCCCTCCATTAACAGTGAGTTTCTACTTCATCCTCCAGTGTCTCTAGTATTCATGTTATTTTTGCCATTCATATCCAGTAAGTATCTTTTACACCCTTCATTCAGTCTTTAGCAAACTGTATTGAATGTCCTTTTAAAATATACCCTGGTGAGAATTTTAAAATATACCCTTTTATAATATACCCACTTCTCAACTCTTGTGCATTCCTCTTAGTCTCAGTCACCATCATCTCTGCCTGGATCATGACTACTGCAATTAGTCTAACAGGTCTCCCTGCTCCTACCACTGCCGAGCCAGATAGTCTGTTCCTAGCACAACAGACAACTAGATCCTTTTAACATATAAATCAGAGTGTTGTCCTTCTTCAACATAAAACCCTGCTATCACTTCCAGTTTCACTCAGAATTGAGACCAAATCCCGATAAGAGCTCCCAATGCCCTTTTGACCTGATCTGTTTTTCCCTCCCTTGCTCATTCTGCTCTAGCCATGCTGGCTTCCTTGAACATCCTGTGAACATGCCAAGCCTGCTCCCATATTAGGGTCTTTACACTGTCTGGTCCCTCTTTCTGGAACACTTTCCCAGCAGATATCTGCCCAGCCAGCTCCTTTACCTTCTTTACCTCACCAAGACTGCTCAGGTGCCACCTTGTCAGCAAGGTCTACACTGCCTAACCTACTGAAA
This sequence comes from Lontra canadensis, assembly GCF_010015895.1. Lineage (NCBI taxonomy): Eukaryota > Metazoa > Chordata > Mammalia > Carnivora > Mustelidae > Lontra > Lontra canadensis. The sequence goes on along the minus strand of NW_022631055.1, from coordinate 12,707,996 downwards.
TTTGCACGCCCTTACCTGTAAGCCTGGTAATTCTGATCCCTGTTACTCTCTCTGCTCTTTCTCTTTTTCCCTCAGCACTTAACCATCTTTATCAAACTTTATAACCTATTTATTATAATAAGCTGGTTGTATCTTGTCGGTCTCCCTGAGAGCAGGGATCTTTGAATGTATCCCAAGGTTGCGGAAGAGTACCTGGAACACAGCAGGCACTGAGAAGGTATATGTTTAGTGAACATATGAGTGAATAATTCTTTCAATACTAGCCTCAGTTAGTGAAAAACAGTAGTGCCATTAACCATTCATTATGGGACAAGAGAGGAAGACTGAGCCTTACTATTCATTTGTTGTTTTTGTGCAGGGCTGGTGAGCATGATGCGAGAAGAGGGAGTTATGAAGGGAGGGAGAAAAGAGGATACAAGTTTCAGTTTTAGATATATTAAGTTTGAGTTGCTAAAATGTTCATTAGAACATCTCTTGCAGGCAGATGGAAAGGCAGACCTCGGGCTTAGGAGGGAGGCCTGGTCTAAACATGTTGATATGTAGGATTGGACTTAGCAGTGGGAAGCGAGAGGTAAGGAGTCATGTGAGTGGACGCACTCATCCAAGGAAGCATGTAGAATAAGAGGAGAAGATGGCTAAGGTCAAAAACTTGAAGATACCTACATTTAGAGGGCCAGAGAAGGAAGAGAAGTCAGAGAAGATAGAATATGAAAACAAAAGTCATGAAAGAAGGCGAGTAAGTTGATGGTATCAAATATGACAGAATGGGTAAGCGGTTAAAAGATGCGTTGACACTTAGGGAGTCATTAACTGAGAGTAATTTCAGAAGAGTGGCAGAAATAGAAGCCAATCTGTAAGAGACAAGGAAAACAAGCAGTAAGAATTAGAGACTGATAATTCTTCTGAGAACTTTGGTAATGAAAAGAAGGAGCCATGTGATGGAAGTCCAGGAAGATAAAGGTGGTTGTTGCTTTTAGCTTATGAGAAGCAGAGAATGTGGAGACCATAGCAATAATAAAAACCTCTGTCACCAAAATCAGAGGAGCAAGTAGTAGAGACAAGAAAGATGCTAGAGACATTCATAACATTTTATAAAGCTAAAAGACCTTGTTCATTTAGCTGTCACTCTTCACTCTTTACTGCCACATTTAGAGGTGAGGCAAGTAGGACGCAGAGAGACCAAAAGAATGCCAAGGTCAAGAGTCCTTAATAGCAACCTATGAGGAGCAAGGGTGGGGAGAGAAACAGAATCAAGGGATGGAGGAATAGCTTAGGGAAGTTTGGGGCAGGATGAGTAAAGATATTAAGACATCTAAGGAAGGGGCTTTTAGGGTAGCTTTGAATTTTTCAGAGAAGTAGGCAGTAATCAGGTAAAAGATTTGGAACAGAATGGCTTCAAAGGATTACTGAAGGAAAATCTATCTGTAGCAATAGTAGGTTTCTTAATCCCATGTTCCTCTCAAATCTCCTGTAATATGGATTCTGTATGTTTTTTTCATTGACATTTCCTAAAAGTCTTGCATTATTCCTTACCCTCTTTCTTACTTAAAAATATCTGCTGGCAGCAGTGGGTACATCTCTAAGATGAATATGCTCTTCCTGCCCTATACCCAGTTCCTCTCCTAAAATGAGAAGATACCAAATGTAGTCACTATCAAGTTGCTTCATTTGAATGCACATGCCCTTATTCTGAAAAACAACAGAAGGAAATTCTTTTAATGCAATATTCAGGAAATACATCTGCAGCAGAACAGCATAAAATTCTACACACTCTATGTGAAGAATTCATTTCCTACATATCCCTTAATAAAATAAATAGGCAAAGTTTCCTTTAATGGAGGAGGTAATGTTTTCTCCAGAGGAAAGGAAGAGTTTGATTTCAGCCATGTGATGATAGAGAATAACAGTCAAATCTAACATATTCTGATACTCTCTTTTTTTTCTTTTTGGCCCTTAGGAAGCACACATAACACAACTTGTTACTTTTCTGTGCTAACATACCATCTTTAAGGGTATAATATCCTTAATCTGAAAGATCTTTATGATTACATCTAAATCTGGCTCCAAACTAGTTTTTTAAATTGTGACTAGTTAAAAGATCAGGCTTTAGAGCTAGTTGAGAGCTTAAGATTTGGAGTGCCATAGATCTGGTTCATATATTGGTTCTATCAGCTGAGTTATTTTAGGTAATTTACTTTACCCATCTGAGACTCCGTTTACCTTAAAAATTGGGAATAGTAATATACCAGCCTCAAGATTGCTGTAAGGTCAAGTAGATGATGTTTCTAACATGCCTGGCAATGATGAGATACTCAGTGAATGTTTGTTGTTTTTATTGGACTATTGACTATTCCCCAGACCTGACCTGAACTATATTTTCCTGTTTCTGACCCTTTAAACATCTCTTTTCCTCTTTCTAGTGGTTGAAATCTTCTCAAAGACCTAGCCCAAATGTCACCTCCTGCATGAAATCTTACAAAGATACCCCATCTGGAAATGAGTTCTTCTGTATACAAATTCCGTGCTTCACAAAGGCCACTTACTAATTATTGCCCTGTGTTAATGGTTGTTTGTAAGTTTTACCCTATTTTGGCAAAAAATGAAATGTCTAGCTTAATTTCAATCTGGGTATTTTTTTCTTTAGTCTAAACAGGCTAAGGTCAATGCAGTTGCGTAAGCAAAATTGTTGGTAGAACATCTAGATCCTCCTTTCTGCTGTCGCCTATCCCACAAGTTGAATAAGTACTTCAGAATCCCTTGTGGATTGAAGGCATTTTCAGACCTCCCCAAACTGAATTCTCTGCTTTCCCAGAACATGTGTGCCCAGAGCCTTCCTGGACTTTACAGACTACAAAACAGAGATAGAACATGAAAGAGGATTACTTACATATTCTGTTATCATCTAGAAATTGTCACAATGTCCTTATGAGCGAGTGATTTCATTATGTGGGATGATATGGGCCATGAGGAAAATTGCTGCTATATTATCAGCAGAATGAAGTCCAGAAACAACCAGTTTAAGTGTTGCTGCTCCCCCATGCCTATGTATTCCATTTTGGTTGATCCAGAGAGTCAAAGACAAGTATGTGATTTTTCCTTTCTCTTGACTGAGGTGCTCGGAGGTAGTGTGTTGTGCTGCAGATAATGCAGGTTTGTACATGTCACAGCAAGATCTGGCATTGTCCCAAAGAATATCCTGCATTGAGAATTTGGTTCACTTCGGATAGTTAAGCTTGAAGGTTGTTACATTCTTGATTTAACTTGAAAAATGCCAGCATTCGCTTTGATAAAGCATTCACTCGGATTTAATTGTTATTTCCATTTTGGCCATTATGGAGGCACTGAAAAGACTAGTTTCTGTAAGTAGTTAGTAGCCTGCACAGCAGGACTGTGACATGCAACACCATTCTGACGGATTAGGCAATTGTGTTCCGAGAATGCTTTGTATCAGTAGCTGTACTGGGCAGTATCTGCACTCTCATCTCCGTTATTACTGTGGATGCACCAATTTCCAACCCTTACAGTCAATGCTGAAAAGTATGTTTTCAGAGCAGAAACAGCCATGAATTTAAAATTCAGGTCTAAGATAGGAATAATCATACAACTGGACAAAATATTTACTTGAGGAGGGGGGAGTCTTCTATACAAAGGCCCAGTAATGTTTATTCTTAATTTACTAAAAACTCGTATCAGATTTTTAAGAACAGAAGTTGGTCAGTGGGCACAAACTTTCAGTTACGCATTAAGTTCTGGAGATCTCATGTACAGCATGGTGATTATAGCTGTGTTATAATACATACTATGTTATGTACTTGACAGTTCGTGAGTAGATCTTAGATGTTCTCACCACATAAATGCTAATTATGTGACAGGATGGATGAGTTGCCATGGTGGTAATCATTTTGTAGTTATGTAAGTATATGGAATCAACTGGTTGTATACCTTACACTTATACAGTGTTTTATGTCAACTGTGTCTCAGTAAAGCTGGGAAAAAGAGAAACAAACAAGAGTAAAATTAAGCCAATAGATACACAGAATTCTGTGATGAGATAAATGGTTAAATGGATCCCAGCCATTCTCATAGTCTAAAAGTAGTTGGGGCTAGGGTTTGGGGAGGCGCTGTAGAGGTCCTGCCTTGCTCCCTGCCAGAGAGCTACAATAAGTCAAGCCAGAGAGTGACAGGTGCCCCGTGCTGAAGACCTTCAATGAGTGAGCGCATCTTAACCTCTGTTTTTTTCCCATTCCTGTTCAAGGATTTAGCATATCAGAACTCTTCTTTTAGAATTGCACTCAGGGTTTTGTCATACTCTTCCCAGACTTAGCTTTCTGCCCAACAAGGAAGGAAGTCTTTCAGCTAATAAACAGGTATAACGCAGGGAGTTTAGATTGTTCTTTTAAAAAAAAAAACAAAAAACACAGCAGCAGCAGTATAGCAGTGACATTCACAGATTTGATATTCGTAGGTTTGACCGGGAGCAACCCAGAAGGCGCATGACTTGAGGTGATTTGTAATTTTTCTGAGCAATAAGTCACTTAGCCTACTGAATATACCTAGCACACCTTTGCACATCTAAAATTCACCACAGTTTTCTTCTGCGTTCGCATGCCAGCTAACTTCTGCAATGATAAAAACATGTTTCTTTGTGGGAAGCTTGCCTGAAAAGAAACCCAACTACAAATTCTATATAATAAGTGAAGATTAGGTAAACAGATGTAAGAAATTATTTGCAAATTTGAAAGGTCTTACATTTTTCTGGACTTGCCCACAAGAGTTGGCAGCATTCGGACATGAAAATTAAGGCAGAATCGTTGCTGACTTTTGGTAAGTGATATGTCTTAGCATGTTTATCAGTCAGTTACCCACCTCCATAGCTCCTATGGAGCTATGATTAGACAGCGGTAGACGGCCTTTTCAGGAAGAGGCCCGGCATCATGAAAGGGAAGCCAAACCTAAACTATAAAGATGATAAATGGGCAGATTATAAAGGTGATTTTTTTTTTCTTCTTGTTCGTAAAGCCCAAAAACATCATACTGTAATTCCCAGGAAGTAGCATTTATCATATTTTCAAAAGTGCCTTCACAAAAGAGAAAAACGATGAAAGAGAATCTACCCACTTGACTAAGCTGTGGGGTTCTTAGCAACTGGCTGTCATGTCTCATGTCTTACGTGCTGTTCCAACCCCCACTACCCTGCCATGAAGTTCAAGGAAAGGCTGGTAGAGAAAACTAGGAAGTTGAAGAATTCTAGGTATTGCCTGACTTTCCCCTTGCTCCTTCTGGAAGCAGTATAATACCAGACTGCCTAGGTTCAAATCATGCCTGTTTGAGCTGGGAAAGTGATTTAACCTCTCTGTACCACAGTTTCCTTGTCTGTTAAGTGAGGATAATAATAGTACCTACTTCATGGGATGACATGAATTAATATATCTAAAGTTCTTAGCACCCGGGGCAAAGTAAGCTATTGTTGTTGCTGTAATTATTCTTACTGACGTGTTGTTAAGTTCATTTATTTATTTATTTAGGTAATCTCTACGCCCAACATGGGGCTCGTACCCATGACCCTGAGATCAAGAGTCACATGCTCTTAGAGCTGAGCCAGCCAGACGCCCCCTTATTGCTGTTATTTTTGTTGTGATTGCAGAGGAACTGTCAAGCTGAGCCATTAAAGAAAAGGGGGGTGTGGTTTACAATTGTTGGTCTCCCAGGGAAAAATTGTTTTACCATGTGATCGGCTATAATTTGGGTCATCGAACATTGTTAATTACATTAACACTGGGTCTTGGGACTAGAGAAAATGTTGTGGTTTCTCTGCTTCGTATGTGGAGCAGCCTTTTAGCACCCAGTGGAGGAGGAGTGGCCGGGAGTTGCCAGCCAGCCACAGCGATGTGCTTGCTTCAGTCTCTCTCATCTCCAGAGTATTGGCCCTCTCCTTCTCTCCTCTTCTTCAGGCTTAGATCACTCAGTCTGGAGCCTGAAACTCAGTAGGGTATTGATTTAGTGTCCCATTATCTCCCTCCTCCCTTTCCCATCCTGTCTCACTATGGATTTTAACGTTAGCCTGTCTTCTAACTTTCTGTGTGACCATAAGCAAATTACTTTGACCTCAATTGCATAGTCTTTAAATGGAATAAAAATGTCTCTGCCCATTCAGAAGCAACCAGGGGTTTTATGGAAATGACAGATGTTAAGCATTTTCAAATCCTTGAAAGGAGGATTCTTTGACAGGACCAAACTCATTGTAGAAATGCTGTTTTCCCAAGGAAAACAGTCCTTACTCTGATACCTAGGCTTTATACCCTAGTAGTGCCAGAGTTGTTTAATTCCAGCTCCACCATCTAGCCTAGTGGTTTTGAGTACCACTTTTTTATTTGCCCTCTTCTTTCAAATACTCACAAGCACTAATCCACGTTATGGCTTTACAGCCAGTAAATTAAATTATATGAATTCTAAACACAGTGTTTTTGAGCTGTAGAGAGTCTACAGCCTTTGAAACCACTAACTTAATTTTGTCCAACTCTTACTGAGTAACTCAAAAAGAGCCAAACTTTTTCCTTTTGAATTTGGTTTGAAAAATAATAATAAATTGTTCCCAGGCAGTGGTCCTGGGTGCCAGATTTTATCTAGGACCGAAATCTTCTGTCTGCACTGAATATTCCCCAAAGTAAAGGGTTAAGGAGTGTTAATGAAGAGATGATCTATGACAGCTTTTACCTTATCTACAACCTTGTGGTCTCAGCTGTGTGACTTTGGGCAGATCATTTAATCTATCAGAGTTTTGATTCCTTTATCTGCAAATATATCTCCACAATAAATTTTTGAGAGAATTAAATGAAATCATCTTCATTGAGCACTTTGAAAGTATGCTTATCTGCATATAAAATCCTACCCCTTAAAAGAACAGATGTAAGTGGAAGAATATTCTGACATACTGTCATTGCTTAAAATAAGACTCCATAAGCTCATTCAAGGCACAAGCTCTGTTACCATCTTCCATAGTCTTCTTCCACAGTAAATGAATGCTTAATAAAGAAAGCTGAGTATGCTTTTCTAATTTATTTTTTCAGATGCTTCAGAATGCTTCAATTTTGTCACATTCCTTGGAAGAGCCTTGATATTTTAGCAGATTTTTATCATTTAAGGGTATGTGTATGTGTGTGTTTAAAACAACCAGACTCAATGGAAGGAGGGTGATCAAGCCGAGTATATAGGGTTGTTGGGGTTTTCTCTGGTTCTTTTTATTGGAGGGGGGGTGTTGTTGTTTTAAAAATGTAAGAAAATTAATTTTTCTTTGTTGCTTATCAATTTATTTCTAAAGCTGTTCCTAAAAGAGGATTTTAGAAATTTTTAGGGTAGTAATCACATCATTTCAATACATGATACTTTCCGATTTTTATGTACTCATGCTCATTTCGATGTATATGTATATACTTTTGGGTTTTTTAATTATAGTTTTAATTATCATCACACAGTGTACCATAACCTAGCAAGTGGGTCTGAAATAGGAAAAGCTACATAAAAATCAATACTACAGGGTGCCTGGGGGGTAAGTGACTCTTGATTTTGGATCAAGTCATGATCTCAGGGTCCTGGGATCCAGCCCTGCGTCAGGCCCCGCACTCAACAGTGGGTCTTTTTGAGGATTCTCTGACTCTGCCCCTCACCCTGCTCATACTCTCTCTCTCTCTCCCCCAAATAAATGGATAAATCTTTTTTAAATCACTACTGCTTACTCTTTGTGGCACTGCTTATTATTTCACTGATCTTAGATGTTTCGTGTGGTGCAAATATATAAGCACATTGTAACTGGCATTTTTTTTAATAAAGCCAATTCCCTATACTAAACTGCTAAAATAAAACAGCTAAGGATATGTTCTCCTATGTACAATTAATACAGCATGCATGCTGTATCCAGTTTCTGTGCATGTACACCAGATCTTTGAAAAAGAAGGAAACATTTAGTAAGTTCTTCAGAAGTTAGAAGCAGGTAACAGTCTGATGCTTATAAACCAAGTCTTTTGGAAGACAAACTGCATTTCTTAATCTATGACAGCTTCTTCCTTTCAATTCCTCTTGTTTTTGTTTTTCTTTTGTTTTGTTTTCCTGCTACTCATAAATGCAAGAGTGTATTTAGATGCCAGGGTGTGTTTAGATGCAGGAAGTGCTCAGATGCAGGAAGAGCTCCAAAGACCCTTCACGTGATACCAAACCAATGTGGGTAAAGATGTCCCCGGCTGCTGCGTGGATAGCTGCATCCCATTTAAAACTATACTCTCACATTAAAAAGTCTGTAAGGGCTTTCAGGACAATTCCTTTATCCTTTCTGAAAGGGTTGCATTATTAAAAGTTTATCTGCAGTTTTCAAAAGCCAGTTAGCTGTAAGTTCTTGTGAAAAATTGCTTGCTGTCAATTTCTGTGGTAGATTACATTCTCAGGAAAGCCATTTAAACATTGCCTTCACTGACCTACCAGCTTCTGCAGTGTGGTACGTTGTTCCAATGTCCTTGCATTCTACATGGATTTATCAGTACTTGTATATTTTGCACAAGCAAAGATTTTTTTTTAAGGATTTTGGCCCAGTTCAGTGTCTTGGTTTCACAAAGAAGTTAAAAGTTTGAAAAGATTCTTTGATGATTAAAGTGCAACTCACGTTGCTGCCCCTTTGACTTGGCTGCTGAGACAGCAGATGTGGTAAAGCCGGCACTCTCTCTTTAAGCTGAACTAAATGTGCGCTGCTGTGCATTCCTGTGTGTAAATTCAGCTCCCTGTAGGTGGTGTGAAAGGAGCAACGGGTCTCTCTTTTTTTGCCACATTGGAATTTATATTTAGTCTTTAATATTAAGACCAGTAGATTTAAAAATACATGTTGAATCTGTGGTTTTGGTGTTAACAGATTATTCCTGAACTTCATTTGTGTCCCACCACTTACTCTATAGTCTCAGTTAAGAGGTCCGGGTTTCCTGCTAGAGTACAAGCTCTCTTTTTAGATCACTGAGCATCTCCCTGAATTACAAATTATGACCTGCTTTGTACCTGCTTATTTATAAAATGACTCTGCTCTTGCATTGAATGTTTTATTTATTGATATAATTACAACTGAGTAAAACTAATGGATAAAAGTATGAAAGTCTCTCTTGGAACTGTTGAGAATGGGTAGCCAGCCATAGGCACCTTGCCCTTACAACGCAGTTCTTTCTGCTGTGTGTTGGGCGCCCCCCCCCACAAGCACGTGCTAATAGTAAGTTGTTCTTAAAGTGATGGGCTTGCATTACTGTGGTTCTTCTGTGCTCTGTGGGGTCTCACAGTACTTTAATGTACAGAACCCCATCCTGGGTTCCCATACCGAATGGGTATATCTGAAGTCTTACAAAGCTTGAGAATTTCTTATTCTTTGGGAAGGATCTTACAAAGACTTTCTCCAAAGGGGAAAAGCATTGCATTAGTAACAAGTTCCTGTAGAAAATATCAGAGATTTTAGGTTATATAAGCATTCTCCTTGAAAAACTCTCTGCTGCAAGGTCTGTATTTTAACTTTGTGCAGATGTGCACTAAAAGGACATGATGTGCTTATTTGTTGCATTTATGCTACTTTCTTACTTTAAGTAAAATGGATGAAATTACATATTAAATAAAAACAGGAGCTCAGGCCGCAGTCCTTAGCAAGCTGAAAAAGCCCTGCAGAAGATGGAGAAAATGGAGATGCAGAAGATGGAGAAAATGATGCTATGACTTTAACAACTCATCAACTTTTGAGAGAATTGTCTACATAAGCGCATTTATGTAGTCATTTCTTTGTGGAATTTATCGGTATTAGCTGTCTCCTGTTTAAAACTAATCTGCCACTAAATCATGTTGGTGAAATGTTGCCAGAAGTATTATGTTTTATATCTTAGTCTAACATATCACTGATTTTGACGTGACTGCAGTTATAAACGGACACACACTGATGTGTATGGCATGAAACTGTAGTCCGTGAAAATAGCTGTGCGGCCTTGGGCCAATTATTTAACTTCCCTGAACCTCAACTTTCCTTTTCTGTATAATAGGACACCCAGCTTTTAGGATTCTTGTTAGGATTGAATGAACACCTCTATCAAGCACTCACCTAATGCCCAGCACTTACTTGTAGGTACTGGGTTCCAAGCTTTAAGAAAATGCAATTTATTTTTATATGGTATTTTCGAGGCAGAAAGCATTTTATATTGAGTGTGATTCAACTTACCCAATTCTAAAATGAAACTCTGTATTGCATGTTACTTATCACCCTTAATTCCAGGGCCAAAATTCAGAAAATTCAGAATAAATTTTTCTTAGGCTCTTTACAGATTGCATGTTTCTTGAGTGATTACCAGGTGTAAAGCATTGTTTCCTGTCATTTACGGTTGAATATATTTGAAATCTAGGAAGGTAGAGGTTGATCTGAATTTTGTTCCCACTTCATTTCATAGTCCCTCCCCTCTTTGGTTTTTGCTATTTTCCTTTTTCTGTAAGCCCGTTGTAACTTTAAGAAAGTTTTCAAAATAAAGTAGCATTTGACTTTGTTCCATAGTCATTTAAAAATAGGGTTGATCAATATGAAGCATTAGCTAGGAGCACAATTTGGTACTTTTTTATCGATTTCAGTTACCAGTGCCCTCGGGCTTCTGTATGTGAGAACGAAAATGATATATGAAATAGGCACCCAGGTTAAACAGACCAATTTTCTTCTTACATCTGCAACCACTATAAACAGAATTCTTTATATGGAAGTGACTTTGGTAGCAGTTAGTGTCTCTCTCTCTTTCTCTCTCTTTCTCTCTCTCTCACATACACACACAACCTTAAGACTCCAAACAGCCTCTTGAGCCAGTGTTTTTGTTACTGAGGCCAAGACTTATACAGTGATTTGGGAATTTTCTGCCATTTAGTTAACTTTCATTAATTATGAAATGCCATTCGGGGTTATAGATTTACAGCCCATGAATATGCTTTGGCATTTTAACAGTTGATTGTAAGCCAGAATCTTGAGGATTTGAAAGATATTCTACTGGATAGCTAGTTGCAGACCGATCAAGCCAAGAGGATAAATACCAGGGAAGCCTGCTCAGCAGGGCATGCATTATTGAGAAAGTTGTGCAGAGAAGTTGGCTGTGGGCAGAAGTTGTCATGTGTCATCTGTCCCGTCAGAGCTTCAGCAGCTGTTCCCTGTCACCAGGGCCCTTATGTGCTACTGCTTGTCCAATAGCAGTAACAGACCCTGGCTGCCTCTCCGTTGGGCTGTGGAAGCCATGGACACACAGATTTACATTGTATGTCTCACTGGCCTCCAATTTGAACAGAAGCTCATTCCAAAAAGAGATACCAAGCACTAATTCTTTGGTCTTCTGTTAGACTACTAACCAAAATATATTCTCAAGAGAGTTAGTTGGGATTTTGGAGAATCTAGGTTTTTGACTAAATATATGGTTGGAAATGTAGCAAGATTGTCCATTTGAACCCAAAAGGATGCCCTGAGTGAGAGATGAGAGTGCGTTCTCCACCAGATGCCAGACCAGGACTGCATATAATCACTGAAGAGGCTCTTCTGGTTGAACACAACAGCCTAAAGACTGGAAATGAAAGCATTCCTTTCGTGATAATGTAGCAACCTGCCAAATGGGATACATCCCAGTTCTGATGACGGACAAGCCTCCAACAGTTTCCTTTTTCCCTTCTTGTATGCCAGAGACATCCTTAGAGGAAAGGATTTGAGGGCATTAGTATCACTATCTGTCTGATTACTGTGTTGACATGTTTAAAGTGCCATTAATCATAGGAAATGGAACTTAATGATGTCGAAAAATACCCAGCCAAGAACTCTCAAGAAAGTAAGCTACAGCCCAATATTCAGATGAAATTGAGAGGGGAAATGGCTTAACCCTTTCTTTTTTTCTTAATTAACTTATTACTGAATTCCAAAGCTAAGTAATTCAGAGGCAGCAAGCAAGGGAAATGGTAAACATTGCAAAGGGAAATGGAGAAAGGCAGATATTTTTATTTTGTGAATATTGCAGCAATAATTTATACAGTATATAAAAATAATACTCCTCTCAAGATTATGTAATTAAGGTCTAACTTGCTTCCACACCTTCCATTTTTATAAGCAAGTTACTTTTTCTTTTTGATATCCCCTCAAATATTTTTCCTGTGGACTCTTGAATACTTAATATACCTGATACAGTTTAATCCACAGTGAAGCTTTACTGTCAGTGGAATTTGAGAATTAGTAGGCTGACAGAATGCTTGTACAGGTAACTGTCGTCAGAGGTGTTCAAAAGTAAAAAGCAGTGATATGGCACATGAATAACAGATTTTCATTTGTCAGAAAGCTGCTAATGCTTACTGGATATTTTTCTGGACTTTGAAATCATCAGTTCACTGTTTGCATCTTAGCTAATTTAAGTATTTGAGTATTCCTAACTCAAATGTAGGAAACATGAGATAAACATAGGTATCCTTATTTAGAAAATATGTTTGACGCTAAACTCTAATGAACATTCCACTGTAAAGCATTTCTGATGTTGATTTTGAGAAGGTGCTTCTTTGGAAAAGAGCCCAAGAACCTAAGTCCGTCCCCTCCTTTTTTTTCTAAGACAGGTCATTCATTATGCCATGAGACACAGTAGATTTTTAATTAAGACTGATTGATCAGTTGATTGATGATATATGGATCTGAGATGAATGAATTTTAGGGTGACCTGTATAGAGAGTTTAGAAAATAAGTAGTATTATTATTAATAAGTGCTGGGGTTTTTTTGTCCCTGCAGGTTTTTGTCATTCATCAAAGGGACACTGCATGATATTGGAAAACCTGAAATGGAACAAAAAATAAATTCATTCCTTGAAAAGGAAGGAATAGAGAAAATTGCAGAAAGTTTGCAAACAACAGTTCACACCTTACAAGTCATCATAGATGGTCTCAGCCAGCCTGAAAGCTTTGACTTTCGAACAGGTAAATAATTAAATTTGAATAATAGCACCTTTCCTTTACATATGCCACATTGTCTTCTGTGGCCCTCACAACAAACCTCTGCTGCAAGCAAAACTGAAATTATTATCCATTCTGTACATGCAGAAACTGAAGCATCGTGCCCTGTCTTCAAAGTCATTGCAGTTGGTTAGTATCCAGAGCCAAAACAAGAAGCCAGGTTTCCCGACTCCTTGTCCCATGCTTTTTTTCCATCACACTAGACTAAATGCCTCACACATTGGCTGTTGTGTGCACAGAGGCACACACTTTTCATAATCCTTTTGTAAGCTCTTCTTATTTTGTAGGAGCCGGAAGTCCAAGGTAAGGTATGCAGTTCATAAACTAAAAAGTAAATCTTCTTCCTAAATTGCAGACTTCCAAGTTCCTAGATTCTATGTCAGTAAACACATCGAACAAATAAGATACTATCTCTCTGTTGATTTTCCTTCTAATTAAAAGAGCTCTCAGCTTTCAGTGTAGGTAGATGATGAGGGAAGTGTAACAGACATAGTTGTTGAGAGCAATGGCCCAATAAAGTATTAAGGTATTAAGTGACCCACTTCCTAAGGAAATTTGAATAGGAAGCTCTGAGTTTTAAATGAATCTGCACTTGTCTCAGTCTCACAGTCAGCTTTAGGATACCATGTTTAGGCTGAGTTAGGCTCTGTTGAGTGGGTTAGGCATGCTTCTTTGTGAAAAGGTTTAAAGGAGTTTAAAATACACCCAGTAAGGGGCGCCTGGCTAGCTTAGTCAACTCTTCATCTCTGGGTTGTAAATTCGAGCCCCATAATGGGGCTAGAGATTACTAAAAAATAAATAAACTTTAAAAAAAACAAATACCCAGTAAGTTCATTATACTATTCCATCAACTTTTCTGTAAGTCAGAATTTTTTTTTTTTAAGTTGGAAAAAAATATGTAATAAGATCTATGACAAAAATGTGGGAACAGGAGCCTCCAGGGTGGTCCATCCAAAATGGATGTTTCAGTAGACAAGTCCATCCCTGTTTAGGGGCCTGATGCCCTTGTGTGTGAATTCCCTGGGTATTGTTTAGCAGGATACTAAGGAGAGCAGTGGTTCTCAAACAGGGTGGGCAATGAGGCTGGTATGCCTAGGACACCATTAGAAGATGAGTAAGTATGCTCTCTCTAGCTGCAGGCCTCCTGTACTGGGTTTCCTTGATCGTTTTTCTGTCTTGGTGTTGATTGCTCCGTTATCCCGGTTACACTGCAGACTCAGAGCGAAAATCAACATTCAGATTATACGGTTCAATTAAACAACCAGCTGCTAAGTAGAGGTCCTCACCTTGTCATGCCCTTAGTGAACAGAAACACAGATGCACCTGGGCTCTGGACTGAGCTTACCAGTTACTGCAGTGTTTATCATTGTGACAAGTGAAATTTCAAATAAGTCTCTTTAAACTCACTTTGGAATTGACCTTTGCCCTAGTGTAAGTCACAATTTTCAAAATTGGACTGTCTGAAAGCTTTTATTTTAATACTAAAACTATCCCTAAGGGGGAAGGCAAACAGTCATATTTTTTTGAAGAGGCAGATAGTGTTTTGGATGTTTCCTCATTACAGTATTTATAAATGTTACATCTTTCCTTTTCTTCATTTTCTCAAAAGTATTTCCTTCCTTGATGCCTCTTTCTTTCACTGAACTCATCCTGTCTTCTAACAAAATTGATTCTATTTTATTAGCACTCTGGTTGCCTATTAGTTTCTATATTTGAATTCATCAGAAGCAGCCTAGTGACAGCTGACTGATTATGTAGCCTTGGCAATCAAAGTGTTAAAGTTTGCCTGGTACATGGAGGATTTTCTGATTTCTCAGTGGCCCAGGCTGTCTTCAGGAACATGTTAAGTAGTTCCTGACTCTGATTTTCCATGCAAAATTAAACTAAGCAGCTGATCAGGAACCCTTGGGGAATCTATAGCAGCTGGACCTCTATAAGAGAAAAGAATTTCCAAGCATAAAAACAATGCCTATGAGACCTCAGGGACCATCTACCTCTGCCCTGATCAATGACTTAGTTTCACTTTGCTTTGACACAGTGTCTGCCTAGTGTAATATTACAACAGGTTTTTTGCTTTTGGAATCTACTCCTTTGGTGTCAGGGAAAATTGTACAGAATCAATTCCATTTTTTGCATATTCCTTTTTTTATGAGGAAAATGAGATTTGAGGTTTAAAAAGGGTTTGTTTGCTTGTTTTATGGGAAAAGGGTGAATTTAGGGGGAAAAAAACAAAACACTTGATTTCAGGATAGGTGGACGGGGGGAGGGGAACCAAGAGGTGGCCAGTTGTTAATACAACTGTAAAGGATAGCTTTAACAAGTAATCAGGATCAAGCCAACAGCTGTGGAGGAAAAGGAAGTGGGATGGGTGGAGGGAAAATGAGGCCTTAGTAAAAGGAGATCCAAGCATAGAATGTTCTTTGTTATTAGAATCAACATTCAGTAATCCTAGGAAAGGGGGCCAACAAGAGCATGGGAAAATGGAATCCACAGATAACCCAAAAGCCCCATTTAGACTGTTAGTACTACCCTTCTCCCTCATAAAACTTTTTTTTTTTTAAGATTTTATTTATTTATTTGACAAAGATCACAAGTAGGCAGAGGCAGGCAGAGAGGAAGGGAAGCAGGCTCCCCGCTGAGCAGAGAGCCCGAGGTGGGGCTCCATCCCAGGGTCCTGGGATCATGACCTGAGCGGAACGCAGAGGCTTTAACCTACTGAGCCACCCAGGCTCCCCTCATAAAACTTGTGTTGTTGTTTTTGTTTTGTTTTTACTAGAGCCATGATTCCTTGGTATGCTTTATACTCACTTTTGCGGGGGGGGAGGGGAGACTGTTGTTAATGAACAGGGAAATGTACACTGTGGCCAATGAGAAAATAGGGTTGTAAGGAACTTGATAGCAGGGATCTGTGTGTCTTCATCTTTGTATCTCTAGCACCAGTGGGTTACCTGCATAGGAGATCATACCAGGAGCTAATAAATGTTTAATGAATTAAACTGAAAAAGGAGAAAGAAAATTAGGAACTGGCTGATCTGGGTTTCTGAGCTGTAGATAATCAAGAATGTATTAAGTTTTGATTGGCCACGTATATTCAAAATGGATAGAAATTGATTTCTGAATTCCAAATTCGTGGGGGGAAATGGAAGAGAACATTTTAATTTCATCTACATTTGACCAAATGTTGATGTACTTTCTGCCACCTTTAAACAGTTTGAGAATTCAGGTACTAGAAGAAAAAAATCCCAATTTTCTGTCTTTAAAGGTCTTAACTTTCTTATTGTTTGTGATTTGGCTTTATATATTCATTGAGCAATGGTATTTTCTCATCACCTCCTCATAAAGAGGAAAATAAGACTCTGGGCTTCTCAGTCTTTATGTATAGTGCTAATGTTTGCATGCTAATGAGATAGAGTTTGAGGAGAAGAAAAGGAGTAAATTTTCTCGTATTGTTCCTACCAGGTGAATGCTGCTTCTCCAATTAAGGTGCATTTTCCCTGAAGGCAAGCCTGGATTTCAGCTCCTTTTATGTCCCCTCTCAATGCTAACTTGTGGTCTGCGCATATTTACTAATGTATATTGTGTCTAGGAAGTATAGTACCTACTATTTACTCTGTCTTTTTTTCCCCCTTTTGTTACAGATTTTGATAAACCTGATTTCAAGAGAAGCATAGTCTGCTTGGAAGACCTGCAGGTTGGGACAGTTCTCACAGGCAAAGTCGAGAATGCTACTCTGTTTGGAATTTTTGTAGATATAGGAGTGGGGAGATCAGGGCTGATTCCCATACGAAATGTAACAGAAGCAAAACTTTCTAAAACAAAGAAGAGAAGGAGTCTTGGACTGGGCCCTGGAGAAAGAGTGGAAGTCCAAGTACTCAACATTGACATCCCCCGATCGAGGATTACTCTGGACCTCATTCGGGTGTTGTGAGTGTCGCACTAAAGCTCAAACACTGATTTTATTTTCTCATTTCTAGAGATGGGCAAGAATAAGTCAGGTGTTTGTGACTTCTAGGTAGCAGATGAGAAAGGATTCACTCAATATCAAAAGTATATTTCAAACACTTTCCTTACTTTTCCTTCTGAACAAGTAGGAAACTAGCAGCTCAATTTCTTTTCCCCTTAAAGAAAATAACTAATAGACATCCTCATGTGGTTTTATTTAGTAATGATTTTCTGACCCAAATTTTATTTTTTGTACTTCATCTTCGACTCCTTTTGCATTTTGTATAAGATTGTCGTTTCATTTCTACTTGCCAGCTTGCCTTGCTGGACTTGTATGGAATTGTTTTCTTGATTTGAATTGTACAATGTTTCTTGATGTAGGGCAGGCAGTGGTTAGCCCTCCCTTTTTACAGATTTTTTTAATCAGGACTTTTGAACTTGATTCATGATTTTCTCTTGACAAGCAAATAAAAAAGATGCCAATTAGATAGGTCCTGATGTGTATGTAACCATCAAGTGAATGGTGCAGAACATTTCCAAGAAGTTTATATGTGTTGATCCCTACAATAAAGTTCTGTGGATAGTGACCTTGTTTTTGTTATGTTGAGTCAGTGAATGACCTAGGAGTCCTTCTTGATTAAAGATGTGGCACATATTCATGCAAATTTCATCTAAGCCATCTGTGCCTTTGGGCAAGAGGGAAACCTCTGGAAACTTGAAGAATGGCATTCAGTTTGACTTTATTTAGCACAGAAGGCATTTTCTTTCTTAAGCATTAGGACTAAACTTCAAATGGAGAAAGAAATGGCCTTCCTAAAGATTGACTGTAGATCAGGTATGAAGGGGCTAGAAAAACAAG
Organism: Lontra canadensis; assembly: GCF_010015895.1. Lineage (NCBI taxonomy): Eukaryota > Metazoa > Chordata > Mammalia > Carnivora > Mustelidae > Lontra > Lontra canadensis. The sequence continues at coordinate 12,690,189 of NW_022631055.1, read as the reverse complement.
TAGATAAAGCAAGTGACTCTTAACTCTGTTTTTATTCAATGAAGATGGCAAGTATTAGCATGACCATTCAGGATCAAAATTATTTAAATAGAGCCACACTGGACTGGGGTCTTGTCCATTCTAGCTGCTCTGGCTAATTGGCTTAATGGAGTCAGTTGCATGACTAAATGAGTACCTGGTTTTCTCCATGTGTAATGAGTGGAGGATGCTTACTAAAGAGGGTGATCAGTCCTGCTTTTTAAGCCTGGGACAATCCTAGTAAACACTCACTACCCTGGTATTGTACTTCTTTTTATTCCCAAACTGCCCCCATTGTTCATAATAAATCATATGATCATCTTAGTAGTATAGTCCCTTGCAGAGTGGTAAATTGGACTGTGTTTATTGGCAGTTCTGCCTGGTAGCTTGCTAATCTCAAAATATTGAGTCTTCCAACTGGTTGTACATAGATGTTTTTAATACAGTAGCTCCCTTAAGAGTTGTGTAACTCAAGGCTTGTTTTCCTGACAGTTTAATTTCTGAAATGCTTTCCTTCCTTTCTTACTGGTCTTCAAGTGACAATGGAGTTGACCTTCCTACTCCTTCCAGTGTTCTTCCTGGTTCATAATATGTATGTAGATCAGTGATGAGTAATATGTACCCAGAGAGTCTTATTCTGAATCTTGCAATGTAATTTCAAACAAATGCTTTTTTTTTTTAATTGAGACATAATTGGCATGTAACTTTATATTAGTTTCAGGTATACAATATGATTCGGTATTTGTATGTATCTCAAAATAATTACCATAATAAATCTAGTTAACATCTATCACCATATGTAGTCAAACAAATGCTCTTTGGAAGAGGCCTTCTCCTTGGCCACTTGGAACACCAGAACCAGAGCAGTGGAAGCAGCTCCGTTGACCTGGTAGTAAGCCCTTGTAGACACAAGGAGAATGTGATACTGCAGTAGGTTGCATTCTTTGTCCTCTCTAGCCCAAACATGGTGGAAGCTCTATAAGGCCCAGCCTGGGCAAAGTGGGGCATGTCTCATTCATCTTGTACCCCTAGAATGTAGCATGGTGCTTGGTGGTCAGTATGTTCAAATAATCCCAGTCCCTATCCTACCGATAATCCACAATGTGCTTTTGATCTAATAGTCTTTACTTCTCTGGGCCTCCTTTTCCCAAGTTTAAAATGGGGATGACAGTAATAAAGCATTTATTCTCCCAGAATTTTTTGGTGGCCTCCTGAGTACCAGGCATGGTACTGGACACTGACCATACAATTATGATGGAAAAATAGACATCATCCCTACCATTATGGAACTTAGAGTCTGCTGAGGAAAAAAGAATCATTAACCAAGAAATCACATACAAATATAAAATTACAAGCAGGATGAGCAATATAATGGTGACAGCATGTAGTAGATAGGTTTACCTAGTCAGAAATGTCAGAAAATGTTTCAGTGGGGTTTGCCTGAAATGTGAAAGATAACCAGAAGTTAACTAGGACAGATATCTTGTTGACCTTATAAGAGTTGTTTCTGATGGATGGTCGGGGGTGAGAGCCTGATTGGAGTGGGTTTAAAAGAAAGTGGAAGGAGTTAAATTGGGGATAGTGAATATAGACAATTTGTTCTGGAGGCTTGGCTGTTAAGCAATAAGAGAAATAGTACAGTGGTTAGAAGGGGAGAATGAAGTCCAGAGAGAGTTCTTAGATTTTTTAAGAAGAAATAATATACAAATGGAAATGAGCTAGTAAAACTGGAAAATTTGAGATAGGAGACAGGGAAGAGTCACTGGAATGATATCCTTGAGTGAATGAGTTTGGGCAGAATCTGGTGCACAGTGGCTAGTCTGAGATAGAAATACAAACAGTCTGTCTGTGTCAACAAGAGAAGATCATATGGGCCCAGATGTAGGTAGGAGGATGTGATGGGAGCTCATTGAGGGTCTCTTGGGGTCGCTTCTATTTTTCTCATTGAAATAAAAAGGAAGGTCATCATAGGAGCCTGAAGATCTAGAGTAAAGGAAGTTGGAGGTATGAGAAGAAAGAAAAAGGAAAGGAAAGAATAAAAGAGTGAAAAGCCTAGGGAAAGAGAATATGACTTCCAGGCAGTGTTAAATGTTCCACTGAGGGGTAAGGGTCAGTCAAGCGGAGGATCAGTGCACTTGCGTATATATGTTTCTTCCACCATGGCAGCTGGGTGGGCACAGTTGGAAAGGTGGGTCTAATCAGGTTTGGGAGTTTGCTAAGCAAGTAAAATGGACAAAAAGGCAAGCAGTTGAGGGCCTGTAGACAAATTGTTGACCATGGAATTTAAACTCCGTAAGAAGAAAAGCAAGAGTATAAGGGGAGTGCGAGAGGCAGTGAAAAAGTACAGGACTAATGATTGTAGGTCCTGATGGAGGAATGTTAGAGTGGGGATAACAGAGGACACAGTGGGTGAAAGTGGACGTCAGCAGTGGGATGCTTAACTCTGAAATGACAAGGTTTTGGGGTGCAGTGCTGGGAAATTACAAAGGGTAGGGAATGATCATGGAATAAGTAGCAGAGGTGGGGGACCAGGATAAGATCATTAGAAAGAGGAAGACAAGGAACTGAACCTTCAGGAATGATTATGTGGGTAAAGATTTTAGGAGGCTGTCACAGTAATGCAGGCATAAAATAATGGTGACTAGGACAAGAATGTTACTGGTAGAAATGGATGAGATGGGGTGGGATACTGGATGTATTTGGAAGATGAAGGCAGAGCCAAATAGGATTTCCTGATGTATTGGATAGAAGATGTGAGATAGACAGGAGTCTAGGATGGTTTGAGGCCTAAGCAACCAGAAGGATGAAATTGTTATCTACTGAGATGGAGAAGACTGTCTTGGACTGTTTTGATGAAGGACTTGATTTAGGACTGGTTAAATTTGAGATCCTCATTAGACATCTAAGGGGAGATGCCAAATAGGCTCTTTCAGCCTAAAGTTCGGAGAGAAGGCTGGGCTGGAAGTGTTGATAGTCAGTTGATAGTCAGCAGGATAAAACTACCCACAGCCACAAGGCTGAATAAGATTACCAAGGTGTATAAATTCTTTGAACATCTCCTAAAGGACAGGAATCTCTTATGGCAGGGCCTACCCAGGTGCTGATTCAGAATCCTCCCCTCCTTTTTTACTAAAAGAATTCTGATCTGAGAAGAGCATAATATGACTAATGGACATGGCTGTGGCCGTGTGGCGTAGTCTTGGCCAGTGAGTGTAGGTAAAAAATCAGGGGACGCAATTTTAGAAAGACTAGAAACACTGGAGACTTCAGGCCCAGATATTACACTTTCTTTATCCTTTGCCCTTGCCCTCCTTCCTGCTCAGAATGTCGACAGAATGTTGGAGGTCCTGGAGGTCAGACAGTGACAGACATTGAATAGTGACTGCTGGACAGAAAGATAGAAAGTTCCTGAACCCGTCTTGGCATTGTAGAGTCACACAACAGCCCTGAATTGCCTACTCTGGACTTAACATTAGGTGAGAAAAACAAAAGCTTTACTCATTGAAGGTGTTGAGGGGGCAGAGGGAGCTTTACAGTAAAGTGTATTCCCTAATATGCATTTGTGTGGTGCCTTACTAAAGCCCCTGTACGTAGGAAAATATCTAGCCTGTAATGGGTACTCAACAAATGTTGATTCGATGAATAAATATTAAAGAGTTCAACAAGAATGGTTGAATATAGAATGTTCCCCAAATGCAGTTTTCCTTAATCATGTTAGTATGATGGAATGAAAGATTCCCATTTATTATAACAACACACAATAATCACACAATAACAACACACAAAATATCTAGAAATAATCTAACAAACAATATATAAGATAAATATGAAGAAAATTCATAAAACTCTACTATTGAATATAAAATAAAAACAAAACATTAAGGTATGCCATGTTCCTGTATTGGAAGACACGGTATTGTAAAAAGATCAGTCTTCCAAAAATAATTATATGTCTAATTTGGACATAATTCTAATCATTCTAATCAACTTCGCTTTTATTTGTATGTTTATTTACACAAATTAAAAATTAAGCTTATTTGGAAGGATAATGTGAAAAAAGTCAAAACATACCTTAAAAGAATAATATGAGGGAATAGTAAATATGAGGGAATTTGTCCTTCCAGATATTAAAGTACAGTCAAGAGCTGCTGTAATTTAAACAGTATGGTACTAATACAGGAAGAGACAAACAGAAGGGAGGAATAAACAATTCAAAATCAGTGGGGGTTTAATGTACATTAAAAGTGGCATTTCGTAGTAGGGCAAAATCATATTACCATGCTACACAAAAAAATACATTCCAGGGGCGCCTGGGTGGCTCAGTGGGTTAAAGCCTCTGCCTTCGGCTCAGGTCATGATCCCAGGGTCCTGGGATCGAGCCCCGCATCGGGCTCTCTGCTTGGCCGGGAGCCTGCTTCCCTTCCTCTCTCTCTGCCTCTCTCTCTGCCTGTGTCTCTGCCTACTTGTGATCTCTGAAAAAGAAAAAAAATACATTCCAGATGCATTTAAACATAAGTAAAATGTTTAAAGAACTGCAAGCAAACATAGAAGAACTTTACAAAGTGATTGAACAGCCATGGTTGCAGAATGTAAGAAAAAATAGAACAATGGGCCTGTCGCCCTCAAAGTTCCATTCAGAAGACATTTTTTGGATGCCCAGCATGAGACCCTGTGCCAGGAGCTGGGGACAAAAGATGAATATGATATCTTCTGAGGATGTCTGCAGCCACAGGGAGTGGAATTTAAGCTGTAGCACAGCATATTTTATGTTAAATCTCATGGGTATTTTGGAGTTAAACCCGGCTGCTATCTACTTCAGAATATGGTATCTTCCCAAATCATTTGAAGCCACAGGACCCTTTGGGATACCTGCTTTTGTATTAATGGAATGCTCATGTTGAGGTGTCTATACATCTGACCCTGACCTCGGAGTTAGCGCTTGTTCTAAAATTGGAGACGGAAAGAAGGGACAGAACGGAAAAAACAAAAATAGGTATTTAGTCAGTCTTTACATTTTGGCTTCCTGCCCGAAATCAGTCATAATGAGTTGGATTTAAATAACAGATCATGGAGAACTTCAGAATGACTGGGCTCATTGCCAGAGCAGTCTGTTCCACAGGAAGAAAGATATAGAATTCTTCCCACTCACTCATTTTATATGGTGAAGATGATTCTGTGCGTGGAGGCTGCGTTTATTATTTAGAGGGAGAGTAGGATAAGCAGACTCTCCTCCTGCCAGCACCAAAAATTACCTTTTTAGTAATTAAAACTTTCCCCCAGAAAAGATTCGCTAGTCTCTTGGGTCATATCAAGAATCTAAATAAGGATTATAATACCACCACCACCCCAGTATTTTTAAGGAGAAAAGTCTAGCCCAAGAAGAACGGAAATAAATTGATAATCTAAATATTACAGGGAAACCTTTCGGAGACCAGAAAATTTGTCACAGCTATATAGCCCATCTCATATGACAGGTCAATCCTAGCAGAAAGATCTGCAGTTAAAGATGCAGTGTTGAAGGGAGAATTAGGGTGACGGAAGGAAAGCAGTGGAATAGCCCAGTGTTATTTTGTCTCAAGTTTTGAGAGTCTTGTTTTATCTAAGTAACGAGGCCAAATGTAAGTCTCCAGATTTGTTGTAGAATTTTGTAAAAGCAGTCAAGTAGCAGGTGGATGAAAGCCTTACAAAAAAAGCCTTACGAAAGCCTAAAAGCTTCTCGCTTCTGAGGAACTTTCCACCTCCTTATAGCCAGGCCCACAGTAACTAGGGAGGTTTTCCACAAGGGAACAACTCTCCTTTGGATGTCTTTCTCCAGTCCCAGTGGTGGTTCTTTGATCATTTAACATTTGTCCACCTGTTTCCCAGGTTTGAGTCTCTTGACATTGAGGAAGAAAGTGGCACCAATGAAAGTCAAACCTAAGGTTCAAGTTCTTTTTTCACAAGGTTAAAATGATTCCATGAAGCTAAAACTCAATATGCCAGTTGAGTCAGATTTGATATAATTTGCTGCTTGGGTAACCCAAAGTACTGAATTTAGAGTAAACCAATAACCTCACTTTGCCTGTAGTGGCATCCTCAAGGAACATCTGAAGGTATTTTCTTTTAGCTTTATTTTTATTATTTTTCCCAATTGAAAAACTAATACAAATATTGTAAAAAGTACAAATAATGAAGTATCAAAGTTGGAAAACAAAATCCCCTATAATTTGAGAAGTAGCCACCTTTTATAGTTTCTCTTCTTCCTCAAACCTTTTTCTACTCGTACACTTCTTCATGTATAAATATTTTTAACAAATCGGGATACGATTTTATATATTGTATCTATTCTCTTTAAAATATAGCATGTACATCCTTCCACATTAGTACGTACATATCTACCTTGATACGTTTCTTCATATGTATGTAAATCATTGCAGACAGTTCTGTGATGAACCCCATGACGTATTGTTCCAGCTCCAAACACATCTGTCTGTGTGTCTGTGTTTGTGTTGGTACTAGGTTAAGATGTAAAATACGTTCTTTATTGTGGGTTGAGATATTTTTTAAAAGCACGAAAACCGAGGCTGGGAGGCACCTTCCCTACGGAGAAGTCCTTTCCGCCCCACTCCCCCCACCTGAGCATGTTTCCTCTCACCACAGTGCCATTCATTTTGCTCAGAACAGCCTCCCTTTTCTCTCATCCCACCCCTTTGGATGTCACCCCAGGTGGTATTTTCTCTGAAAAGACTTACTGAACTCCCAGACTAAATCACATTCCCTTTTGTAGGCTCTCCTTGCACTGTGTAACTTTCCTTCACTTCCTACACACAGTTTATGACTGTACACTTACGAATGTGATAACAGCATTTAACTAAGATCTTCCTTGACAGATTGGAAACTCTACAAAGACAGCAACCTTACATTCCCACCACTCTCCATGATATTGGGACTTCAACCCCTTTTATTCATTCCTTACCTCCTCATATTATTATGACTCCATCCTCACAAGACCTGAGCTGTCCAATATTTACCTTGATTCTTCCAGATACAGTTTGGCCTTGGTCTCTGCATTAGCTCAGATTCTCTAGAAAACAGCATGAGAAAAAACTTGCATACACATGCTCTATTGGGTTTTACACTCCCAGGTCAGGAAGAACAATGGAAAGGGGGCAGTGAGTCCACGTAGGGGGAAAGCAAAAGAAGATGTTGTATACCGCCTCATAAGAAAACACTGCCAGCTTCTTAGTGACCAGGTTGTCTTTGAGGAAGCTACATGGAATGGTGGTGGCTTAGATGATGGAAGGCTAGAAGGAAGGTAGGAAAGAGGAGGAGTTTATCGGCTCTCTCCTTCCTGTCTCCTGTTTCTCACTGGTCACAGTTCATTCTACCAGGTATTGATTCCCCGTGCTTCCAGGTTGCCTTCTGTGGATAGTTACTAAGGAAGTAGATGTGGTTGGGTCAGACCTTTGTGTTGGAGCTACTTTGGATCCTGCTGCAACAGATATGATAGAGGCCACACTGAATTCTTGTCCTTATCCCTACTTCTCCAGCAAGCAGCAGTAACCACAGTAGCAGCCAGCCTTCGTGTGGAGCTAATGGCTGAGGATGATGGTAGGTAGGGGGCACCCAATGAGGCTGGATAAATCTGGGAGCTTCGTAGACAAGTATAGCCTCTGGAGCATTAGAATCAGAGTACTTCCAGACTAACTTTCTTTACATGATCCACTAGCTCATGAATGCCTACAATTCCCTCCCTTCCCCCAAACTCCATTATCCCTAACCAGCTTTGAAGCAAACCAGCCCAGCACCTACCCACCGCTGGCTGCATAATTTATAGCAGCACTGGGTAACCCAGGTACTGAAAAAAAAAATCCTATTTCTTCATCATTTATAAGGTTCCCTTAGATTACTTCCCTCCCACCTACACTTCTAAGAACACTAACTAGAGAATGCACTATCATTAAAGAAAGAAAATTAGAAATTCAGAGCAGTGAGATATCTGTGCCTCATGGAGAGTTTGGCTCCTGTATGATTGATACTGGAAGCTGTTGGAGTTGAAAATGAACATGAGTCAGGGGCCAAGAAAACTAAAACTGACAATTAATTGGCCCTTAACCTATCACATCTTTCAAAGAGGAAAACATATCCTCCATGTCCCACCCCATCCCTAAGATAAAAACATCAAAAACCCTAGGAGAGGATATGCAAACCAGACTGTGTATGTCTAATTTGACAAAGGGTTATTTAAAAATAAATTGCTCAAGGCAAAGCACAGATGAAGAGAGTTCCTTTGGGCTTTGGCCAACTCTTCACTAATACAGTCTCTTGGCCCCAGTGAATAGAGCCAAGACCAAAGAAAATAGTCTGCAATCACAAATTTGTCTTCAGAAACTTTACCTTGGTCTTATTTGGGTGTAGATTTTGCTAACAGCTTTATTGAGATATTATTCACCACTTAAAGGGTACAAGTCAATGATTTTCACAGAGTTCTACATCCTCATCACCACTTGTTCATCAGTATTTTTTATTATAGCATCTTAGTGGGTGTGAAATGGTTTCACAGTGTAATTCTAGTTTGCATTTCCTTCATGGTTAATAACATTGAGCATCTTTTCATGTGCATATTGGCATTTATATATCTTTTGTGAAGAAATGTCTGTTCAAGCTTTCTGACCATATTTTAATTAGATTGTTTTTCTATGTTTTAGGGGTTCTTTATATATTCTTGATGTAAGCCCTTTATCAGTTAGAAGATTTATAAAAACTTTCTTCCATTCTGTAAGATTTTATTTTCACATTTTTCATAGTTCCTTTGAAAAAATGTTTGATATATGTCAAATTTATTTTTTTCTTTCATTTCTTGTGCTTTTGGTATCATATTTAAGAGACAGTTGAATTCAAAGTCATGAAGATTTACACATATGTTTTCTTCTAAGAGTTTAATAATTTTAGCTCTTATATATACACCTTTGATCCATTTTGAGTAAGTGTATGTATAAAATGAGGTAGAGATCCATTTGATTTTGCTTTAATATAGTTAATCATTCATCCTAGCATTATTTGTTGAAGACTATTCTTTCCTCATTTAATTATCTTACTCCTTTTGTCAGTAATTAATTGACCATAGACATATGGGTTCTATACTATAGACATATAGGTAAATTTTATTCCATTGGTCTTTATAACTGTACTTATGCCAGTACTATACAGTCTTGAATACTGTAGTTTTGTAATAATTTTGAAATTAGGTATGTGAGTCTTCCAACTCTATTCTTTTTCAAGATTGTTTTGGCTATTCTGGATCTCTTGCATTTGTGTGTGGATTTTAGGATCAGCTTGCCATTTTCTGAAAAGAAGTCAGCTGAGATTTTGATAGAGATTGCTTTGAATCTGTAGATCAGTTTGAGAGGGTACTGCCATCTTAACAATATTTAGGCTTCCAATCCATGAACATGGGATGGCTTTCCACTTATTTAGGTCTTTAATTTCTTTGAACAGTGTTTTGCTGTTTTCAAATTTTGCTGTTTGTAAATTTTATACTTCTTTTATTGAGTTTATTCCTAAGTATTTATTCTTTTTGATGCAGTTGTAAATGGAATTGTTTTCCTTTTTATTTTCCTTTTTTTTTTTTTTAAAGATTTTATTTATTTGTTTGACAGAGAGAGAGAGATCACAAATAGGCAGAGAGGCAGGCGGTGGGTGGGGGTTGGGGAGGAGGTGAAGCAGGCTCCCCACCAAGCAGAGAGCCCAACGTGGGCCTCGATCTCAGAACCCTGACAGCATGACCTGAGCCGAAGGCAGAGGCTCAACCAACTGAGCCACTCAGGCGCCTTGGAATTATTTTTCTTATATCCATTTTTTGAATGTTTGCTGCAATGTATAAAAATACAATTGACTATTTTGTACTGATTTGTATCCTGCGAACTTAGGGAACTCACTTACTACTTTTAATAGTTTTTTAGTGGATTCCTTAGAATTTTCTAAATATAAGATCATGCCATCTGTGAATGGGGATAGTTTCACTTTCTCTCCATTCTGAATTCCTTGTCTCAAATTTTCTTGCCTAATTTTTCAGACTAGAACCTCCAGTACATTGTTGAATGGAAGTGGTGAGAGTGGACATTTTTGTCTTATTCCTGCTCTTAAGGAATAAGTGTTTAGTCTTCCATTATTGAGTATGATTTAGGAGGTACCTGGGCTCAGTCAATTAAGTGTCCCAATTCTTGATATTTGGCTCAGGTCATAATCTCAGGACTGTGGGATCAAGCCCCACATCAGGCTCTGTGCTCAGCACAGGGTCTGCTTATCCCTCTCCCTCTGCTCCTCCCCTTGCTCGCTCTCTCTCTCTCAAAGAATAAAATCTTTTTTTTTTTTAAGTATGATTGAACTTTGTATTTTCTGTATATGACCTTTACCATATTAAGGAAATTCCCTTCTATTCCTAGCTTTTTACTATTTTCATCAAGTAGGGATATTGAATTTTTTTCAAATTCTTTCTCTGAATCTATTGTGTGGGTTTTGTCCTTTATTCTATTAATGTGATATACTACTATACTATACTATACTATACTACTACTATACTACATTAGTTAATTTTTAAATGTTAAACCAATCTTACATTCTTGGGGTAAATTCATTTTGGTCATGGTTTTATGTTACAGGTTGGTTTTGTCCCCCCTAAATTCAGATGTTGAAGTCCTAACCCCCAGTACCTCAGAATGTGACCTTATTTGCAAATAGGGCTGTTGATGATGTAAGTAGTTAAGATTAGGTCATTCTCAATTGAGATGGGCCCATAATCTAATTGACTTAAGTCCTTATAAAAAGAAGAAATTTAGACACAGACATGCACACAGGGAGAATGTCATGGTGAAGATTAGAGTTACACTACCATAAACCAAAGAACTACCAGAAGGTAGGAGAGGCCTAGAACAGACTACCTTGAAACCCTCAGAAGGAACCAACCCTGCCAATACATTGATCTCGGACTTCTAGCCTCCAAAACCGTGAGATAATAAAATATTTGTTGTTTAAGCCACCCATGTTGTGATACTTTGTCATGAAAGCTCTAGAAAACTTGCACAGTGAATTAACCTTTTTTATATTACTGGATTTGGTCTGCTAGTTTATTGTCGAGGATTTTTGCATCTGTATTCATTGCAGATGTCGATCTGTTTTCTTTACTTGTGATGTCTCTGGAATTAGGCTTACCGGAAAAGATTATAGGTATTAACCTACCTAACATTCACAGTACCTTATTCCCAGTGAGATACAGACATTAGCCCTATACAACTTTATTCCCTCCCCCCTTTTTTGTTCTTATTATTGTTATATTATTGTTACATCTATATATGTTACAAACCCAACAATAATACATTGGCATGGTGATGACTATATAATTTCATGTTTATTAAAGAACCTGATAAAAGAGAGGAAAGCAAGAAACATCATCTAATAGAGTTTGCTATATTAATCTTTTTATCCACCATTCCTGGTTCTCTTCATTTGTACCTTATTTTCTAAGCAAAGAGGATCCATCGAAGATTTTAAGTGGGGAAAGGGACTGGTGAACATTTAAACATATGCAGCAATATTTGAGGACAGTTACTCTGGCAAACATATGTATTGTGGGAGGTGCAAGGGGTAGAGAAATCCAGGAGGTGAATTAGGAAGCAGTTGCAGCAGTTAAGGTAAAGTTCATGGGAATCTGGGTTTGGCTTGATTTTGGCTCTGTTGTCTTGTATTTTGCCTTCTGAAACAGAGACTGTCTTAAGTCAGTGTGACTAGCCACTGACTCAGTCCACACGGGTAAGTACGCTAATTAGGACTTGTTGATGAACTGATATGAATCCGAGGATGAACCCCAAATGGGAAGAATGCCTGGTCTGCTGATTTGAGGGGGCTCAGAAGGAGAGACTTTTCCCATGGCAAGCCTCTGTGGAGAACATGATGCCTAGCAAGGAAAGCTTATTGTAGGACATGGTGATAAAAGTAAATTGCCACACAGTTCTGTGTGGATGCCAGGGAGGAGGAGGGAAGGAAGAGAAGGAGAGATTCTTCTCCATGCACGTGTCCCTTGCAGCTGTCAGGGATGAGGTTACAAACCGTGGAAGGGAATGCAGAATCCCCCTTCCCGTTCCCAGGGCAGATGACCTTTCAGAAATTAAACAAATCAATTATGTGTCCTCAGAGGAAGCATGTTTGCCTGCCCTAATTCAATGGGCTCTATTGTTTCAGGTGAAGCCAGGTGATTGAATTCATCCCTGATACCCTTGCTAAGTTCTGTCCATGAATTTTCCTCTGGAATAATTTTTTAAGATCAGGATTAGACACACCTCTACATACAATTTTTTTTAAAAATACGCAGAGTAGAGAGCATTCTTCCCTAAGTCTAGAGACAGTATTGGTGCTATAGATCATGCATAGTGGTTTTTCTAGGACGAGAAAGAGGTAACCAAGGCCTGAATAAGGTAGTAGTGATGAAGATTCATTTGTAGCATGCTGGCAGGGGTAGCTGAGGCAGCAAAAAAACAATTAACAGATGTTTGGAAGTTTAAGAATACTTTTAAATTGTACACCAATCAAAGAAGAAATCAAAGTTAAAATTAGAAAATACTTAGAACTAAAAAAAAAAAAGAAGAAGAAATATACAAACTATCAAAAATAATAAAACTGCTTCTTACTACTGGAGTGATACTCAAAGTCCTCAAGCTGAGACTATTGTTTAAAATTACTGTGCCCCTTGGCATCTGCAGAAGTGAATGCAAGTCTCTGCAGAATTCTCTCAGGAAAGTTCAGGAATATAATACCATAATCAAAAATTTAAAAGGAAATAAAACAAGAAACAAGCCACTGTAAGAAGCAGCAGGAAAAAAACAGCAGAATGACTCAAACCCTTTGCACATTGGAATTAATTAGACACAGATTACAAAATAAGTGTATGGAAAGAAGAGGTTGAATACAATTCATTTGAAGAAGGAGAGAAAATATTTTTTAAGTGATCAAGAAGGTCTGAAAAAAGAAACGTAAATGAGTATTTGGAAATGAAAAATATAATTGGAAATTTTTGTCATAAAGAAAATCAAAATTTTTATAAAATCAAATGTATCATTCCTTTTACCTTTATGTTTATTTTTCTCTTTTAAATATTTAATCTGTCTTGAGCTTAATTTGTTGTAAGTGAAAGAGAGAATCCAATTACATATTTTCCAGATGGCTACCCTCTTGTCCTATTTATTAAATATATCATTTTATTCCACTAGTTTGAAATGCCAACTTTTATCAGGAACTAATCCCAATATTTATTTGCATCTATTTCCAGTATATGTATTTTTTTTCCATAGATCTTTCTGTTCATGTACTCATACCAAACTTTTTTCTTTTTTTAAGGTTTCATTTATTTCTTTTAGAGAGAGAGTACATGGGCTGGGGGAGGAGCAGAGGGAGAGGGACAGGCAGACCCCGCACTGAGCACAGAGCTGACTCTGGGTTTAATCCCATGACCCCAAGATCATGACCCAAGCCGAAAACAAGAGTCAGATGCTCAACTGACTGAGATACTCAGGCTCCCCAACCCCTTTTTTTTTTTAAGATTTTTATTTATTTATTTTGGAGAGAGAAAGCAAGGGTTGGAGCTGAGGGAGGAGCAGAGGGAGAGGGACAAGGAGATTCCAGGCTGAAGGTGGAAATACCAAACTGTTTTAATTACTATAATGTTTATAATACCTTTTAGTGTCAGGTAGAGCTAGTCCTCCTTCATTACTCTTTCCTTGCTTTATTCCCAAAGTAATGGTGTTGGTATTTTTCTTGAGAAAGTTCAACTTACTTATTTATTTATAAAGGATTGCCATCATATTTCATGTCTTTACCTAAGAATATGTCTATTTATTAAAACCTTTTTAAATTACTTTTCATAATGTTTCTACATTTTCATCATGTGAATCTTACACATTTCTTAGATTTATTCCTAGGTATTTTATGTTTCTTGTTTTTGTAAATTGGATATTTTTGTTATATTTTCTAGATAGTAATTCATATATTGGAGAACTATTAATTGTGTTTTAATTTAGTTCTCAGCCACCTTACTAAATTATCTTACTCTTGGTAACAGTGATTTTTTTAAGTTGATTTTCCTGGATTTTCTGCCATAGCATTATCTCATCTGCAAATAGTCATGTTTTCTTCCTTTTCCTTCATGATTTTATATATATATTTTTTACTTTCTTCTCTAATAACATTGGCTAGTATTGGCCAAAATTAAATGATGCTAGTAATGTGCATTCTAGTTTTGTTTCTGATTTTAATGGGACTCAGTGTTTCACAATATGGTTTCTAGCCTTTGAAATGATATATGTATATTTTGCATGCTAAGAAACTATTCATCTATTACCTATATGGATAGATTTTTTTAGATGCCTTTTCAGCATGTATAGGAATGTTCATACGGTATTTCTTTTTCGATATATGTTTAAGTTGTATTACAGTAGTCTTCTTAAATTTGAGCCATCTTTGCATTTGGGGTGTGAGTTTTACTTAATCATGATATATTTGATTAATGTGCTAGAGTCAGTTGGCCGATATTTTATTTACAATGTTTAGGGATTGGACTGTCTCAGTGTTATACTGACTTGACAAAAAGATTTTGGAAATGTTCGTTTTAATCGTCTAGAACCATTTAAATGATATTAGAGTTACATGTTTCTTAAAGATTTGATAGAATTCACTCATGAAATTTTCTGAAAATTAATCTATTTGTATTTTCTTCCTTTTCTGGGGTCAGTTTTAATCATTTAGATTTCCTTAATTATGTATTACATATATTTGCATAAAGCTGAACAATATAGTCTCTTACGGTTTAATTTCCTAAGTATCTATGCTTATTTCTCCATAGTCATTCCTCACATTTATATATATGCTTCTTCCTTTTTTATTTATATTGCTTGACTAGCTTTCCTAAATCTTGACCTTTTTATTTTTCTTTAGGAATATTCTCTAGGATATGTTTATTTGGTCTACAGTTCTCCTCTTTTATAATTCATTAATTATTGTTTTATCTTCGTGAGTATCTCATTGCCTTTGTTCTTAAGATTGCTATGTTGTTCTTTTTCTAACTTACTGAATTGGACACTCAATTATTTTCATTCTCCATTTGTCTTTCAATTGACTGAAGCTATTTTTAGTAGTTTTTTTTAAGAAAGATTCCTAGGAATTGTGTTCTATAGGTATTTGTATGTTTTAAATCATCTCCATGTTGCCTTTCTCCTTGAACTATACTTTGGCTGGAAATAAAATTCTTGGATCATAGTATCCCTTACAATTTTGAATACAGCGAATTTCTTCATGTTGAATACTGCTTTAGAGAAGTATGATTTCTATCTCTTCCCCTTGAGGTGATTTGATTTTCTGTCTGTAACATCATATCTTTGAAGTCCAGTTCTAGTGCTGATTAATCTTTGTTGGTTCTTCCTGGAAGATGGTGTGCCTATTCAAATATATAGATTCAAGTTGTTTTATTTCAGAAGAATTTTTTTGAATTATACTGTGAGTGTTTTTTGTGTGCTAATTTTTCTGTTGTCTTCTGAATGCATATTGAACATTAACCCTTTCTTATCTGTCTTCCATATAAATGATTTTTTCCTATAATTCTTTAAAATTCTTTTTTTAAATTTTTTACAAATACTATTTATATTCTTAAACTGTATTAAACTGTTACTCGATTTTCTTAAGCCTGTCATCCCATTTCTTTAGCTTGTTTTCAACAATATCTCTTCTTTCTGCAATTTCCATTTCTGTGGAAATTGAGTAACAGTTTAAGAATATAAATTTTTTTTCTACATCTTCCTTGATCTCATTCAGGTCAATTTTATCTTATCCAGATTTGTCTTATTTCTTCTTCCTTTAGCCCTTGTATCTGTGCTTTGAACTCTTGATTCATGGAGGCCACTTTTTCACTAAGTTCTTTGAATCCATAAGAAGTTATTTAGTCACATTTTTCAACCATTCCACAATCAATTTTCTGACATATGTTGAATTTGTTTTCTTACTTCTTTTGTCTTTTTTCCTGCAATGGTTTTGTCTCTTAGTTCCTTTTTTTTTAAGCTTTATTGAAATATAATTCACTTATAATCTACCCACTGTGAGGATAATTTGATATTTTTTAGCATAGTCATAAGGTTGTGAAACTATTCCTGGTTCCTTTTTTGTTATTCTCATTTTCAAATACAGTCCTTTCTGAACCACATATATGGGGAAAGTAAATGCAAAAGAGGCATCAGAGGCTTTGAACAACTTCTAGGGTAACAAGTCCTAACTCACAATAAAGCCTACATATATAAGGTCTAGTGGAGTATATTGTGAGTATGGATTCAGACTTTACACAATATTAATTGAATAGAATTGCTAGCTTCAGTGCCATCCATTAACCTAGTTTTCCTACATTCAGAAATTTTTCTTGCAAGAAAGTCATGTAGAAACTACATGTCTGTGTAGTTTCAAAAGGGAGTCATGGAGAATTCTAGAACCAGTTTGCAAACGTCAACCTTCTTTAAAACAAGTTAACTATTGCTTTTGCTCCTCAGGGTATACAGCTAACTTGGAAAAATGTGCCTGCTTGAGATCTGCAGCCATGGGTATTGTCTCTTGGCACCCTTTCTCTGACCTAATTTTCACTGTACTTGGCAGCCCTTCCTTATAAATAATAAGGTTCAGATCGTAAGTGTTGCCTGATTCCTCATAGATAAGAGTTTTTTATTTCATTCTTTTACCCTTGTTGTTTCTGATTGGTTTTAGAAAGCAGACAGGGTCTGTCTTCGCTCCAGCTGCTATAACAATATACCATAAACTAGGTGTCTTATAAACATCAGAAGTTTATTCTCACAGTTCTGGAGGCTGGAAGTCTGAGATTATGATTGAGTTCTGGTGAGAGTCCTCTTTGAGGCCGCAGACTGCCAACTTCTCACTGAGAGAGCAGAGAGAGGAAGCAGACTCCAACTCTTATAAGGGCACTTACTCCATTCATGGGGCCATCACTAACCCTATTTCCTCCCAAAGAACCCACCTTCTAATTCCGTCACACTGGAGGAATGGGTGTCAACATACGAATTATGGTGGGGGACACAAACATTCAGTCCATAACAGAGTCAGAGATTTCTTTATTCTTCCATCTTTAAATGTGAGGCTGATAGTATTATTAGTTTAGTTCTTCTCCTATTATTTTTTAAGATTTAATATATGCAAGCCCTCTATTTCTTTCTTTTTTTTTTTTTAAGATTTATTTATTTATTTGTTTGTTTGTTTGACAGAAAGAGCGAGAGAGAGATCACAAGTAGGCAGAGAGGCAGGCAGAGAGAGATGAGGAAGCAGGCTCCCTGCCAAGCAGAGAGCCTGATGCGGGACTCGATCCCAGCACCCTGAGATCATGACCTGAGCCGAAGGCAGAGGCTTAACCCACTGGGCTACACAGGCGCCCAGCCCTCTATTTCTGCCCAACTTTAGACTATATGTATTTTGATCCGCTACTTTGTAAAGTAAGAAAATAAAGATATCTGCAATTCCTTCACCCTTTTTTCTCTATTTTTTCTTTTCTCTATTTTCTGTTGCCCTCAGACATGCGTTAGCATTCCAGTATTTTTACAGCATTGAGATTTAAGGCATTTATATTCTTTGTAACTACAATGAAGTGTCTGGGTGTTTTGTTTTTGTTTTGTTTTGTTTTGGCTTTATTGGTTTGTAAGCCAATTCTAAAACCTAGGGGAAAAAAACGATTGGTTAAATTTTTATGGACTCTCAATACTGTGAGCTGTAGAGTAAAATAGTATCTTTGGGATCTCAGAGAAGGAAACAATTCTATGCCACTGATTCTTGAAAGAGAATGTTCCATGTATCATGTGAAATGAATTATCTTTCTCATACTGTGAGAAAAATATATTATATTTTAGTTGCTTCACATTTTCTGTAGAGTGCTCCCTCCAGCTTTTTAATTACCTTTTTTTCCTTTTCAGTATATACATAATTTCTGACATATGCAATATTATATTCACTGTAATTTTTAAAAGTCCATCTTTTTTCCTATAGTGTACTGTACTAACTTTTTTGGTAAAAATTTGATTTCTTTTTGAAGGTCCCTTGCTGGGGTCCAAGTGAGAGTAGTTGTTTTCAAAGTCAACTGCACATCTGTCACCTGGGATTTTTTTTTTTTTTTAAATCGCACTCCTATGTAGGTGTCACTTTATTGAAGCTTCACCTTTTCTCATACTTTTTTTGTTTAACTAAAATACATTATTAATTTTTTTCTTTAGAAAGTGTACATAGGATACAATTACCTTGGGACTTACATGTCTTAAAATAACTATTAATCTATATGCTTACCTGATTGCTAGCTTGGTTGAGCATAGATTTCTAGAAAAGGTAATTTTTTTCCCTGAGAACTTTTGGAGTATTGCTCTATTCTAGAAAATTACTTTACTGAAAAGAAATCTGATGCCACTTTGATTTTTCCCCCATTAAAGGTGACACATCTTTCTTGAGGAATAGTTGGTATTCAATAAATTGCATATTTATGTGCAGTTTGGTAAGTTTTAGCATTTTTATATATGCATGAAACCATCCTTTTCTCCTCTACTCTGGATCTCTTCTAATGATATTTTAGTTAACTAATCCTCTTCTATGTCTATTCAGTTTTTAATTCCTATTGAACTTTTAATCTCAGCAATTTATGTGTTTCCATTTGAGAATTTACATCTGACTCTCTCTTTTCAGTATTATTGATTCTACTTCTCTAGTAAAAGTCTCCATTCTGCCCTATATTTTCTAGAACATATTAATCATAGTTAAAGTCATGCCTGGTAACTCTAATATCCGTATCATCTGTGAGTCTGTTCTGAAATCTGTCATACTCCTTGGTTTTGGTCCATTGGTTCTATCGATTGGCATGTCTGGCAATCCTTTGATTGAATGCCAAATCTTAGACATGGAAATAAGTAGATATAATTTTAGGCTCCTGCCATTTGGCAGGCAGTTAGAGTAGGAACAGATGACTTTACACTGGTCTGGGATGAGCTCATTTGAAGTTGGACTTCAGTCTTTTGAGCATACTGTTCTTCCATCTTAGCCACACACCTATGGTGCTTCTCTTTCAGAGTCTTTTTTTTTTTTTTTTTTTTTTAGATTTTATTTATTTATTTATTTATTTGACACAGAGAGAGAGCGAGAGAGAGAGCACAAGCAGGCAGAGAGGCAGGCAGAGACAGAGAGAGAAGCAGGCGCCCCACTGAGCAAGGAGCCCGATGCGGGGCTCGATCCCAGGACCCTGAGATCATGACCTGAGCCGAAGGCAGCGGCTTAACCCACTGAGCCACCCAGGTGCCCCTCCAGAGTCTTAACTGGAAGTCCGAGATGTATACCACGACCCTTCCCCATTATCATTTAATGATATTGGATGATGCTAATTGGATTCTCAATTAGTTCATGTAATCACGGGTAAATATTTAAGTAGGACTTATTTTCAGAGACAGGCCTAACAGCAATTATTTTCTTCTTTCTAGATTTTATACCTGTAAGAGCTGAGAATCCTTGCTCATATAAGTAACTGATAGAGGGAAAAAGGAGTTTTATTTCTAAAATATCACTCCTGGCTTGGAAATCCTTTCAAGTTATATGCCAAAATTGTGTAGTAATCATCAAAAATTGTTATTAGCGATCTGTCACTGGTAATTTGATCCTCCCTTAACTTTGTCAAAACCCAGGAATTAAAAAACCACCCAACTTGTAAAAAGTTCTGTTTCTAGTCTTTAAAGTCATTTTTCTATTTTCGATAGTTTTGACAAAAGAGCCTAAGACTCATCATATTACTGTGATTTATTCTTGTTATTTTTAGAGAAATCTCATTTTTATAGCTTAATTCAGTTAAAGCGAGGTTAAAAACCAACAATACAATTATAAAACTTGTACATTCTTTGGGAACAAAGAATAATCATGCTGAATTTCTGTTTGTAGGACATCCTGAAATATCTTTAGAAAGTGAGACAGGTGAAAGGAGTTGGATACTCAACAGTTGTTGTATAGAGATAAGTTAGTAATTTATTAGTGCTTGAAAGGAGCATGTTTATAATTACATGTTTGATATTACTAGAAAAGCACATCAAATCTGAGAGGGAGGCATTATCCCTAATTACATAAAGTTGATTTTGTGAAGTTCAGGATATTATGTTCTAGTTTATGTTTTGGGAACATTTTAGCCTACACCTGTACAGAGGTAAATGTTCCATTTTTTAATAGACTTTATTTTTTAGAGCAGTTTTAGGTCACAGTGCAACTGAGTACAAGGTACAGAGATTTCCTATGTACTTCCTGTCATCACTCATGCACAGCCTCCCCCATTATCACCATTCCTCACCAGAGTGGTGCATTTGTTACAACTGATGAACCTACTCTGACGCATTATTATCACCCAAAGGCCATAGTTTACAGTAGCTATTACTCGTGTTGCTGTACCTGCTGTGGGCTTGGACAAATATGTAATGATGCTTACACCGGTATGGTATACAGAGTAGTTTCACTGTCCTAGAGTCCTATGTGTACCAATTCATTTCTCCCTCTACTCTAATCCCTGGAAACCACTTATCTTTTTACTGTCTCCATAGTTTTGCCTCTTCCAGAGTGTGACATAGTTGAAATCATAGAGTGCAATCTTTTCATATTGGCTTCTTTTACTTAGTAAAAGTAAGTTTCCCCCATGTCTTTTCCCCCATGCATTTAAGTTTCCCCCATGTCTTTTCATGGCTTGGTGGTTCATTGCACTTAAGTGCTGAATATTACTCCATTCTGGATGTTTCAGTTTATCCATTCATACTGAAAGACATTTTGCTTGTTTCCAAGTTTTGGCAACTGCAAAAAAAAAAAAATCTGCTGTAAACATCCATGTGCAGGTTTTTGTGTGGACATGTTTTCAACCCCTTTAGGTAAATACTAAGCAGGATTTCTGTATTGCATGGTATGAGTATGTTTAGTTTGGTAAGAAACTGCCAAACTGACTTCCAAAGCGCTATCCCATTTTATATGTCCACCAGCAATACATGAGAGTTCCTGTTGCTCCATGTCCTAACCAGTGTTTTGTGTTGTTGGTGCTCTGTTTTGTAGTGGTATCTCATTGTTCTAATCTGCATTCCCCTGATGGCACATAACATGGAGCATCTTTTCGTGTGCTTATTTGCTGTCTGTATTTCTTCTTTGGTGAGGTCTGCTAATGTCTTTGATCTGTTTTTTAATCAAGTGGTTTGTTTTCTTATTGAGTTTTAAATGTTCTCTTTATTTTGGATAATAGTCCTTTATCAGATGTATCTTTTGCAAATATTTTCTCTCCATCTGTGACTTGTCTTTTCTTTCTCTTGATAAATGTTCTGTTTTTAAGAATGAAATTTAAACTACTCAGTGGAAAGTCTTGGTAAAAGGAAAGTATTAGAGTAAGCAGGAGACCTACAAAATGTTTGTTAATAATTGTTGCTATGTATATTATTTACATTGAAATCTGTAACATATCCCAGTTATAACAAGAATGCAAATATATGTAAATAAATATGTAATTATATAAGTCTAATAACACAGGTAAAAAGAATAATTGATCAGGAAGTGAGGAGACACATGCCCAAATAAAAACAAATATTAGGGTTGTTTTGTGTATGTGTGTGTGTGTGTCTGTGTGTGTGAATAAGGGCATATTCTTTAGTTACCTAAGAGAAAACTAGGAAACTACAGTAAAATAATCTGGTTGTAAGTATTGAATTTATTTAACTGTAGAACTAAAATTAAAACAAATGTGGGTTTTTTGATTACAGAAGAGAATGTAAATATCTAAACCAAGATATTATGAAAAGGGAATGAAGTAACAAAGTTAAAAGGAGAAGGGAAAAGACATGAATTGTTAGTGTAAGCATAACAAACCCCTTAGAAGTTGGGAGGACACAAGATATCATTTAATAATAGAGGTATAAATATCCTTTTTAAATGGTATTCTTAGAACAATTTTTTATGGAACACAAAATACAGAAGTATAGAAAATTATGTGTGCAACTATTGAATTTCACAAAGTGAACATACAAATATACTCATACTGAAAGGACCCAAATCAAAAAAGTGAACATTACTGGCACTCAGAGGCCTCCTCTTACCTTCTTACAGTCACTCAAGGGCATCCATTCTACTCAGTTCTAACTGAATACATTAGTTTTGTCTGTTGTCGTGTGTCATGTGTGTCATGTAATTGGATTCATATACTGTAATGTGTCTGATTTCTTTTGCTCAGCACTGTGTTTCTGAGATTCAGTCACGCTGTTGCATGTAATAGTAGCCCATTCATTATCATACATGTAGAGTGCTTAATTATATTAGTATATCACGATGTATCCACTTGACTACAAGGAGGCTTTACTTCAATAGGCTTTAGGAGGAGGCTATTATAAATAATTTTGCTATGCATATTCTTGTACTTGTCTTTTTGGTGAACATATACCTGCTTTTCTGTTGGGAATAATTATTTAAGGGGAAAAATAAAATATATTAGCTTAAATATGCAAAAATATTATCTCTGTCATATAACATATAAATTTTGACTGTTGATTTCATCAAAAATTAAAACATAACTGTAAAAAGAAAATGGGAGGGACACATGGGTGGCTCAGTTGGTTAAGTGGCTGCCTTCAGCTCAGATCATGATCCCAGGGTCCCAGGTTCAAGCCTGGTGTCAGACTCCCTGCTCGGTGAGGAGTCTGCTTCTCCGTCTCCCACTGCCCCTCTCCCTGCTCATGCTCTCTCTTTCTCTCTGAAATAAATAAATAAAATTTAAAAAAAAAAAAAATGGGAGAGAGGAAGTGGATAGGCTTAAGAGAGCTATGGCTTTATCGAATAATACAAAAATTTTAAAAATCAATAGATAATGTTTGATAGATATAGATGAGTATTATAAAATATTATATTCTAATAGAATATTTAATATTTATAATATATAAACCAAATTTTTCTATTCAAAAAGAAGTTATTTTAAAATATATAAGGAAAGTTTATAAGTCCACAAGTTTTCTTACTTAAAAAATCAGCATATTAGGATATCATTTAAAAATATGGAGATAAATGTCAAAAGAGATTGTCCCAAATAATTGAAATTTTTATCTCAAATGGGTGGGGAGGACTTCTTTGGTAATATCTAACTTTTCTCTAAGCCTCCTGTATTATTTGATTTATTACCATGTGCATGTATTATTTTAGTAAAATTAAGGATTTTGTTCATTTGATTTGGTTTGGTTTGGTTTGATTTTGTGTAAGGGCAGCCAGCAATAACTTAACATAAAAGTGATTGTGAATCATATAAATGTATCTGACCAAAACTGAAATAAGCGTACCCCCAATTCAACTCCCTTTAGCCAGCTCCTAAAAATGGCTCCCACCACTTGAAGACCACCCAACACTTAGGTGAATGAGTCAGAGATGAAAGTCCAAATGAGAAGAGACTGGTTTTAACTACAGTTCAGTATCTTACTTTTGCAAATTTTGCACAAATACATGATCATGTAAATAATGGAAGGGCCCCTCCCAGGGCCAGGAAGGAGAAGTACAAGTATAGGCCTGACAAATCTGCTCCTGAGAGCAAAAGGAAGAAGGTAGATGAAAAGACCCAGGCTCAAGCCCAGATCTGCCTTTTAGGAATTATGGGATGTCAAGTATCTACTTAACTTCTTTATGCCTCAGTTTCCCCATCTGTTAAGTGGCAATAATAAACCCTTATGTATTGTGCTGAGATGTTTATAAGATCATGTTGGTCTCACGTTAGTGAAATACCAGCTAGCTTCAAAGTCAAAAACATTTGACCCACTTCCCATAGAGAAGCCTGGGATCCTCCTATCTGTGGTGCAGTAGGAATTTAGAAACCTCTGGTTATCGTGGGATATGTCCTTAAGTAGCTCCAATCCAAATTGTCTTAGGACAATCTAAAAAGACCAAATTAAAGCAATTTTCTTTCATCTTTGACAAAAGCATATTGAGCCAGTCAGATTACTAGTAAATTGTGTTCCAAAATCAGGCCCATCTAGGAAATGAGGTTCTAGCTGTGTCCCAAAAATCACAGTGAGAGGAGTGAGTTCTGACCAGGACCTTTTGATCTTTCTCTTCCTCCTGTTTGTTAACTCTAGGAGTAAGAAGGCAAAGCTGACTTATCCATAGCTGGCCTTAAAACAAGACGTTAATTGGCAATGCTGTAGAGAACTCAGATGTAGGAAAAAGGGTAAAAATCAAAGTCTGTAGACCTTCCATTTGGAATTCCTGCAGCAATTCTACCAGGTCGGTACCATTTTACTTACTGCTTTATTGCAGAGTATTTTGTTGTTGTCTGTTTCGTGCTTAGGGCTCTATGATTTCATGGTATGGATCATATTTTTTTAATTAACTCATTTCAACAAATATTTGCTAAGTCCTTACTAGACACACAACTTTGTGACTATGCCAGGTAAAGGAACAAGAAAGACAGCTAATACATTTTCCTGGTCTAGGGAGCTTAAAATCTAGCTGCAGAGCATTTCAAGTGCTAGGAGTTTATCCTACAGAGACACTCACAAGAATTCACTAAGTTGAGGCACCACCTGGGTGGCTCAGTCTGACTCTTGATTTCAGCTTGGGTCATGATCTCGGAGTCCTAAGATGGAACCCCACATCAGGTTCTGTGCTGAGCATGGAGTCTGCTTAAGATTCTCCCTCTCCCTCCACCCCTCCTCCCTTCCCTGCTTATGTGTGTGCACACACACTCTCTCTCTCAAAAAAAAAAAAAAAAATTCAAATTACATTAAAAGGATATTCACTGCAGTCCTGTAATAGGAAGAAAAGGAGGGTGCGGGCAGTGAGGGAGACAACCTAAATGTCCCGCAGTATAGGACTGGTTAAATTACAGTTGACCATACAGTATAACACTCTATTAGCCTCCCTTAGCCAGGGTCCTCATCCACACCCCAGAAAACATGCGGTGATTCTAGTGACTCTATTTTCTCCATTCTCCTAAGGAACATACATGACTACTATCATTCTGGATACGAAGGAGAGAAGTTAATCCGTGACATACACTGTGACCTCAGAGTATTAGGACTTAATTCTTTAATGGGACCAAAGTTAACATGGAAGTATCTGCAACATGTAGTATAAAGTGAGAAAAGCAAGGTAGACAACAAAGTGTCCCTTTTGTGTAAATAAAAAAAGATCACTCTAGGGGTGCCTGGGTGGCTCAGTGGGTTAAGCTGCTGCCTTTGGCTCAGGTCATGATCTCAGGGTCCTGGGATCGAGCCCCGCATCGGGCTCTCTGCTCAGCGGGGAGCCTGCTTCCCTCTCTCTCTCTGCCTGCCTCTCTGCCTGCTTGTGATCTCTCTCTGTCAAATAAATAAATAAAATCTTTAAAAAAAAAAAAAAAAGATCACTCTATCTGCTTCTCAGTGCAGAGTTAGGTGAACAGAGGCTGGCTAGTGGCCCTGGTGAACACCGAGACCCAGCGACAGGCCTGGGTTACTGGAGCCCAGCTCATGCAGATCCAGGCCAGAGAGGTGGGTCCTCCGTCCTTGGCACAAGCCAGCCCTGGCCTCTCTTCCCTTCCTCAGGCCCTTTTCTATCTCTTAGATGGGGCCCCACTCATTTGTCAGTTTGAGGATGGATTTAGTGTATGTTCCACAGGAATGAAATCAGGAGGAAAAGAAATCTGAGGGAATTTCCATTTGGGCCTGACTTCTACTCCACATGGCCCCTGCCCCATCAGCTTTGCTCTGGGATTGTGTTTCAGGCCATTCCTGTGCATTTACAAATAAAACCAGGCTGCTCTGGGCACGCTTCTCAGGTGATGCCTGGAGCCCAGCACACTGGGGCCAGAGATTGATATGGCGTGTGCACGCCAGGACCAATACAACTCTTTTGATCTATTTCTGAAGGCAGCTTCTTGCCTCCTGCTTCAAGTGATTGATTAAGTTAGGATCTCCTTTGGGAATTCTCTCCACTCATGCCTCCTCCCAGGCTCACTGCTAGCCCTGCCAAATTTTACTCTCCTTTTATGCTACAGATTGTTCTGTTCCAAGTGGGTAAATGGAAACTATGTTCTTAATATGCAATCAGTTACCCAGCCCTCTGTATACAATCAGTTACCTTGGAATTCCTGTTTTGCATTCAGTTTGGTATGGGTACCCTCTTATCACATCATCAGTCATGTTTCTAGCAAGGCTTTGGCCTTATGGTTAGAGAGTGGCTTTGCTTCAGAGCTTTCCCTCCCCTGTGCGCCCCCACCCGCGTTTTGATGTGAGAATCACTGGGGAGTCGGGGTGATACCATTTGTTTTAAAACAAGCTAGTGCACATGTTTGTAGACTTTTAAAGACCTTAGAATGTAAGTGGACTCCTGCGATATTCTTTAGGCCCCAGCTGGAGAAGGGGACCTTGGCTCAATGGGTGTTGGTGGGTGGAATGGAGATCCAGTATATTCCAAAAAGTACCAGGTCTTTCCATCGTACAGACCTGGTTTTACCTCCTGGCTCCAAGCAGTGTTTGCTTATAAAAATAGGAATTATACTTCCCATCGTGCATGAGCAGTGAGGAAGACTGAAGTGAATGAGGGAATTCCCATCACTGCTTCTAAGTCCTCCTCCTACCCCCTCCCCCCACCCAAACCTTTTCCAAAGTGGCCCATCCTGCAGCATGAGTCTGGTCCTCCGTGAGATGAGTTTATCTGGTGATCGTTCTTCCTTTTTTTCTGCGGCCCTCACAACTCCTGGTGTTCCCTCACCATATTCCAAGCCTTTCCTTCAGTTTCCTTGGACCTTTGGTGAAGTCTCATTTAAATGTGCATATGATGATGAGGATAATAACGTTGCATTAGCTTATAGCTTATATATTTATCCATTCACTGACTTACTCATGCAGCAAATATTATTAAATACCTTTAATGTGCTAAGCACAATTCAGGCACTAGAGAGAGAACATAAACAAGAAAGACAAAATTCCTGCCCTCATGGATCTTAGGGAGATACCAACAACAACAAAAACAACAAAATACACATAGAGTCGCAGGTGGTTAATGTGAAGACCAACGAAGCAAAAAGGAAGAAAAAAGTGACAAGGATGCGGGATCCCTAAATAGGATAGATGCTCGTTGGAAGGTGACATTTGGGTGGAAGCTAGAGTGACATGAGGCAGGGCAGTATGCAAAAGTTCAGGAGAAGAACACCAAGGAGGTGGGGAGGCAGGGAACAAGGCGGAGCCAGAGGTCCCAAGTGGCTGGAGCTCAAAGAAGGCTTGGTGGGAAATGAGGCATCAGGTAGGACATTGCAACTGTGGTAGGGATTTGGGGTCTTTCGGGCACAAGGGAAAGCCAGGAGAGGGTTTTGAGTGGTGGGAGGACACGGTTTGATTTGATTTTAAAACCTCAGTATGACTGCTGTGTGGAGGGTACAAGATGGAAGCAAGAAGACCAGCTACATGGCTGTAGCAACTCAGGCAAATGTTGTCAGGTTTGCACACTGTTATAATGACTGAGGTAGTAAGAAGTCATCAAACTCAGGATATCTTCTGAAGACAGAGCCAACAGAACTTGCTGAAGGACGGCATGTGGGATATGAGGGAAAATGAGAACTCAGAGCTGACTCCTGGATTTGGGGCCTGAGCAGTTGGGTGAACTATCATGCTATTTACTGAGAGGAGGAGAAGTGTGGGCAGAGCTGGTACAGACAGGAATCAAGAGGTGTGTTTGGACATGGGAACTGAGGGATACTTATTAGGCATGTGAGTATCTGGCTGAGGAAGAGGTTGAGTCTGGAGATGTAAACAGTAGGATCATCAGGACTTTGATAATATTGGGGCCAAAGGACTGGGTGGAGTTACTCAGGGAATGAGTGTAGATGTGGAAAAGAAGAGGTCCAAGGAGGAAACCATGGAGCACTCCAGGGAGCACTCCCTACATGGATAAACTTAGCAGAAGAAGAAGAGCTGCACTGAGCGGACCCTTCCTGGTCAAGCAGTTTGGGCAGCATCTCCACCTGGTTTCCTGAACCTCCCAGACTAGAACCAGTCATATGTCTTGGTGGCGAAGGCTCCCATCCCCTGGATGAATGTAGTCCTGGTGCAAGCCCTGGTGGCCTTCTCCTTCTTTCAGCAGGAGCTCTAGATCCCAAGCATCTGTTTGGACTCGAACCAGCAAACTGAGGTTTTCAGTCCCACTTATGATATCATCTTTCTATTTTGTGTCTGACCCAGAGCTGCTTGGGTTGTTTTAGCAAGAGGGTATGAGTATGTTGTGACTTCTTAGTTTTCTCTGTCATCTATGTCTTTGGGGAATATGGGCAAGGGACATTGCTAGTCCGACTGGGGCTCACACATGTTGATTTTCAAGAGCGTGTTTTCTGTATAGTTCAACTTCACCCTTTGCAATCTCTCCAACCACTGGTTATCCCTGAGTCACTCACTCACTTAATTTTACTGACCGGTAACTATGAACATTTGCAAAATACAGAGTAAGATGTGGTTCTTGCCCTCCAGGAAATTAAACTCAAGCCAGGCCATTGAAACCCACAAACATAACACGAGGGAGGGCATCAGGGTATAACATTCTTGTGTGGATCTGCTATGGCACCGTGCAGAGCAAAACCCACTGGGGCTTATCATGTTCCAGGGGCCTGAACTGATGGCTCCTCTAAAGCAAAGCCATCAGCCAAGGCCGCTGCCTCCATAGCACTATTATGAAGAGTCATTAAAAGGTTCCATGTTACTGGTAACAAAATATGCCCTTACTTGGCAAAATGCTCGGGACTATAGCTTCAAAAGTGCTTCCACTCACATTCTATCCCTTAATTTCCACAACGCTACTGCAAGTATCTGCATTCCCACCTAACAGAAGAAGAGATACATTTTCGGAGAGGCCTCTGCACCTGCTAATGTGTGCCCCGGGGTGCCAAGGTATGCACACCTTGGGCAGGCCAACCACCATCATCAGGCTCTCCCTGCTCCTGTTGGTCTTCCAGGATGGAAGACACAAGGGAGGGAGGTGTGACAAAGTCTGGGACTAAGCCCCATCGTGGAAAGTAGAAGGAGGGGGAAGCCATGGTTTGGTAAGGTTCCCATGGTCAGAATGGACTTGTGCCACTCAGTGGACCAGGGCTGGTATTCGTGGTGCACAGGGCATCATGGAGTCCAGCTCTGTCCTTAGACCTCAGCACCTGTGTCTAGAGGGCTGCTGATCCTGCCAACGGGCAGACACATGTCCACGGTGCCGAATAGAGGTTAGTGCCAAGGCTAGTCTTGGGTGTGGGGCAGGGCCAGGACCTGGACACTGAGAGGCGATTGCACTTCAGTAGCTTATAAACCTATCCCGGTGCTCCCAGGAGCTTGGCTTCAGATCATTTTATCTCCTACCTCACAAGAACGAAATCCCAATTTAAAACAAATGCTCAGTTTACCAAACAGGAAAGGAAAACAGTAGATGATAAAACAAAAAGGAGCCTGCTCTGAGCCATCTTTGTTTTATTATCATCATATTTTGTCTTCCAAATGAAGCATCTTTACAGGCAAATCCATTTTTGTATATTTTGACTGATTGCTGGCAAGATAGAGAGACATAAATATTTCTGGAAATGGACATGGCGTAAACATATCATTAGCAGAGCTGCAACTTTGTGTGTGTGTGTGGTTTGAAAAGATGTTTATGGTGAGTTCAGTCAACTCTCTGATCAAGAGTCTTTAAGGCTTGAGAGCATCAGGCCTGGAGAGGATAGATAGGAAAAGTTCTGGGAGCTTGAGGAATATTCCAGATTTTAAGCATTAATTAAGTTAGAAACCTACCATCTGCACACTCGCTCGTAACCCTTCTGATTATCTTTCTTAATTTTTCAGTGTATGAAGCGTGTTTAGTTGTCTCCCATGACGCTAATGCTGCTTTAGAAATTCCAGCTGTTGCATAGCTTTTCCTAACGACATTACCGAGCAACTCAGCCACTGCGAGGTGGGGGATGGAGTAGGGGGAGAGGTTTGACCTCAAACTGCAGCAGAGCCCCCACCTGTAAAAAACGTGTAAAGAGGCGATTGTGTCTTTCTCTTTTCCCTTTTAAAAAATCAGACCTAGTCACAGCGAGGTCCCACTCCAACACAGGAGGACTGAGTGTAAAGACGTTAGCAGCCGAGTTAAGATGGCAGCGTTTTCACGTCTGGGATATATTGCTTTGTCTAACAAGGCGCCCCAGCAGGCTTCCAATTGTGGTCTCTCTGCAGACCCTCCCAGCTGCACGGGCTGATTGACAGGCTGTGGGCAGATGCAGTGCCAGACTCTAATAAAGAGAGGGCCTTGGGAAAATATAAGGCAATTATTGATGGGCAGCAATCCACTAATCAGACAATTTCAAAATTAATCCCATATTCCCTTACTGTATTAGCTTTCTTTCTTGTTTGTATTTATATAGCAAATTCATGACTTCAGTGAAAATTCTTCCCTCCAGCCCAATTATATCTCTCTGAGGGCATTAAATTAAAAAACAAGAGATATTGAAAGTGGCTTGCAATTAGTTTCTTTAGTTAAAGGTGCTGCATGCACTTAACAACAGTGGGGTTCATAACAGGATGTATTATAATAAAAGTAAACACTCGCATTTTCTTCCTTGTCTTGACAAGGTGAGGGCTGGTAAGAATAATGTGCCCAGCATTACTCTGACCAGAGATAATGGGTTAAATAATTGTGATTTGATTTTGGAGCTGATTAGATTTGCATAAAATCCTACTCAAATGTCTTGACAGGCTCCAAACATCTCAGGATACACCGGCCCTCCTTTGCCATCGTCCATCCTGGTGGCCTCCTCTGACTTTCCTGTGCCTCATTAGGAATGTGGGTTTTTTACAATTAAGTCATTCAGAGAAAACCCAACCAGTTTCTATTACAGGCTTCTCATGCAGGGTTACCTTTCAAGTAGTGATATGAGACTTTTAAATATACATAAAGGAGTCTGAAATATTTTGCCAGTTACTCTTATAGAAGTCATTCTCTCTGTTACTATTCACCCTCATTTCATCTCCCTTCTCCACTTCTCTCCCCACTTTTTTTGACCTGAAACATATGGAATTCTCTTTCTGTTCACTATAAAAATTGTTTCTGCTGAGTGCTTCCTGACTGCATACCTTTGTCACCTAAACTGAGAAGTTGAATATCAGAACAATTCGGAGGGGGCCTGATTCGGGGCTGGCAGGGGTGGCAAAGGCTGTGACTGACCAGGCCCACCTGCTGTCCCACTCTCTCTCTCCCACACCCACACAGGTTCATCTGTGTCGCAGTCTGCTCTGTCCATCCCGCCCTTTGGCAGGAGGAGTTGAAGAGCTCTGGTACAACAGCCTGGGTACCATTTGACTCAAGAACCCAAGTACCATTCTGATCCAGGCCCCAGGTCTAGCAACTCACCTTGTTGCTAGTTTGGAAATCCTCGCCATTCAGGCCATTAATCTTCCCTCCCGTGCCTGGAGTGACATCGGTAATCAGTCATGAAACTCTTCGGGAAGCAGTCTTAGAATCTTAGACTCTAGTTGAATCAGGTGTTGGGGCAACCAGTCAGCTAGGTCAAGAAGTAAAGGCTGAATGTGAAGCTGAGAAGTGGGAGAAGATCTTTCCATTCCAGAAGGTTGGGATTGGGGGTGAGAGAAAGTGAGGAAGAGAAAAACGCAAGGAGAAGAGTGGAAAAGGTGCAGAGCGTGTGGAGGGAATCCGGAGAAGCCCAGCCTGCCTAGAGCAAAAAGGGCAGAGATGAGGCTGCACAAGCAGAAAGGAACCAGAATCTTGTTCAGTGCAGCGTCCTTGGGCTCTCCACCAGTCAGTCACAGCTGACATGGAGCCTGGCCCAAACCAAGCCCCCACACAGACCCAGATCTGGGGTTCAGTTCCCTGTGCCTTTGTCCTTGTACTGACGGCCTTCCCAGAACTGCAGTCTTCCTAAGACTAGGGATCTGAGCCTGAAGCTTGGCCATTCACTGTACTGCTTCCTGAGTACTGACTCCCTACCTGGCTTTTAGGGTATCATTGTTCCTGGATATCCATCTCTAGACCTATGGGGACATCTCCCTTCAGCCCCTCTCTGTTGAACTGACTCCTTGATGGCTGGTGCAGTCTGTTTCCATGCCCATTTGATGTCACATTCTGCTGTTATACTTGACTTCCTCCCAGAATCTGCTAGAGCCCACTTGAGGGGTCTAGTCCCAGGTCCCCATTGGTGCTGTCATCCATGCATGACCATGCTATGGGATGTAACAAATTTTTCCTTCTCTAAAAATGAATCGTAAGAGGGGCGCCTGGGTGGCTCAGTGGGTTGGGCTGCTGCCTTCGGCTCGGGTCATGGTCCTAGGGTCCTGGGATCGAGCCCCGCGTCGGGCTCTCTGCTCAGCGGAGAGCCTGCTTCCTCCTCTCTCTCTGCCTGCCTCTCTGCCTACTTGTGATCTCTGTCTGTCGAATAAATAAATAAAAAAAATCTTTAAAAAAAATGAATTGTAAGAAAAGGAAAGAAAAGAGCAAAATGACTAGGCTGGTTTCGAGCTTCAAACTGGTGTCATGTAAGAACTGTAAAGAAGAGAAGACTCATTGAGTGGGTAAAAATATTGAAGTTCTGTCATGAGGTATTTCTGAGTGGCCTGGAGAGGTGGAATAGGTTCCATGAGTGGGGGTTCACAAGAAGTCAGATTTTGACTCTATCTAAGGGAAGAGTTTCTAAAAGCTAGATATTTCTAAAGACAGTGTTGTCCAGTCTTCAGTGACAGCCCTGTCACTCTGGCTATTCAAGTAGAGACTGGACAACAGTTTAGCAAGGGTGCTATTTTAGAACCTCAACTTTAGACGTAAGTGTCACTGACTTCAGGGTCACATTCAGCCTTAAGAAGCAATGCTTTGGTGTGGCTACACAAAGAGGGATAAGGCCATTACCTTTGTATCTATTGAATCTGACCAGTTCTGAACTGGGTCAGCTTCTACTATAGTGAGATACCAGGGGAGTCAAATAAAGAAGAGAGCATTGGGATTTCATGACCTTTCCCAAACATCTCGTGGTTTTTGTTCAAAAGTTTTTGATTCCTTTAGTTCCATTCCTCATGAAACACTCTTTAACTTGGTTATTAAAAAAGGCTTTCTTGGCCACCCACAGAAACTACATCTGAGGCCCATGAGCAGGTGTTTTTCCTTTTAATGGCTTTTCCATATGGACAATGTGTACCATGGAGACTAATATGATGTCTCATCAGGCCCCTACTCAAGAAGTTTCAGTGGCTCCTGCTGCCTGCTGTTATGGCCTCCCTTCCTACCCTAGTGCCCATAGCCTTTTAAATCTGGCTCCCTTCTGTTCCCCCAGCCTCATCCCTGCCCTTTTTGCTCTAGGCAGCCTGGGTTCTTCAGGATTCCCTCCACACACTCTGCATATTCTCCACTCTATCCCTTGGTTTCTCCTCCCTCCTTTTCTCTCACTCCCTATCCCGAAATCTGGAATAGAAAGCCTTCCTCACTCTTCTCAACTTCTTCACACCTGTCCTTTTTCTTCTTGAACCACTTCATGGATGCTCCCAACCCCCAGTTCATCGCTGTACCTGGAATTATGCAAGAAGCCTTCTTCCAAAAGGGGTAGGAATTACACAGGGCAGCAAGGAGACAGAAGCAACTGAACACAGGGACTTCCTTATTGATGCTTGTTGCTTTGAGGTGCTTAGTCAATGTCAAAAACATTTGGGTGAGCACCTGGCAGCTGGATAAGTGACTCATGCTTTGGGCAAAACCCTTCCCTGGGTGGAATGGGAATCGGGTGATGCTGTGTCTCTGACCTGTGGGATTTGCACCATGGATGCCCGGAACTGACAGAGTCAGGAATGCTATCCATGTAGATGAGGTGGAGGGCTGAAGTCATAGGTAGTCAGGATTCTTGTTGGAAAGTGGCTCGCTGTTACGAAGATTTGAAAGCACTGTTGGTCAAATTGTGGATTGTGGGTAGGGAATACAGAGGGTGTTGGAATTGGAAGGCTCATGTTCCATTTACTAACTAGGCAATCTTTGCCAAAATGTCAGTTTCTACATCTGCGTAACAGTGATGATAATACCCGTCTTCATGGCTGGTGTAAGGGAACAAGTTGGAAGGTGATTTGCAAATTCTTGAAAGTGTTAGAAAAAAATTTATAATGTAGAAGCTTCACCTTAGAAAGTGTTGGTTGGATCTGCTCCCAGAAGACAAGATGATGAAGGTGGCTGCCTGCAGGGCACGTGCACCTGGCACGTGGTACAGCGGGAGTGGGTGATGGGCGGGGGGGGGGCCTAATACAGTCTTTTTGTTCATTTGTTTATTGAGATATAGTTCATGTAATATAAAATTCACTATTTTAAAGTGTACAGTTCTCTGGTCTTTTGTATGTTCACCGTGATATACAACCATCACCACTAAGTCCAGAACATTTCCATCACCCCAAAAAGAAACCCACACCTATTAGTAGTCTCTCCCTATACCTCATACATGTGTCGGGGGAGGTAAGTAACCAGAACAACACTAATCTGTGTCCTATCTCTGTAGAGTTCCCTATTCTGGATATTTCATATAAATGGAATCATACAATATATGGCTTTTTGTGTTTGGCTTGTTAGCATAATATTTAAGCCTCCTCTGTGTTGTAGCATGTACTAAATCTCATTCCTTTTTTATGGCTGAATAATATTCCATTGATAGGTTTACCTCATTTTGTTTTTCCATTTGTTAGGTGGTAGACATTTGGCTGGTTTCCACTTTTTGACTATTATGAATAAGGCTGCTATGAACACTGGTAGACAAGTGTCTGTGAAAGTCCCTGCTTTCAGTTTTTTGGGGCATGTACCTAGGAACAGAATTGCTAGATCATATGGTAACTCTATGTTTAACTTTTTGAAGAACTGCCAAACTGTTTTCCACAGGGTCTGTACAATTGAACATACGCACCAGCGGTGTACAAGGGTTCCAGTTTCTCTACATCTTTGCCAACATATTTTCCTTTAAAAAAAATTACAGCCATCCTAGTGGGTGTGAAGTGGTATCTTGCTGAGGTTTTGATTTTCATTTCCCTATTGAGGGAGCCTAATACATTCTTAACAGAATACAACAGTCTATGAAACAAGATAACTTAAAAGTTGACCAGGAGACCTTCCTGCACAAGTAGGGGCTTTGCGATCTAGTTGTCACCTCTACCTTTCCTGACACCACCTCTCTTCCTAGAAGCCAGTACTAAAGGGCTTCCCTGTGCCCGAGACTGTGCCTTAGGCTTTAAAGGTAACAGCCCTATAAATCAGGTATTCCTCTTGTCCCATTCTATAGCCATGTAAATTGAGGCTTAGTGATGTTGAACAACTTGCTCAAGGTCATAGAGATGAGCGGTGCAGCTGCATGTATTTATTTCCAGGTCTGTCAGACTCCAAAGCCAAGCTCTTAACCATCAAGCTGTAGAGATTCCTGCTAGAGAAGAAAACCATCACACACCATCATACATTTCAAAATTGAGCAGATGCTTCCTGAGTGCCCTCTGTGTGCCAAAGTCTAGGCTGGGCTCTGTGGGCATGAGTGAAACTGCTCTGTGGGACAGCTCATAGTCTGGAGAGTTCTGTCTGAATTTGCCAGTGATTTCTGGAGAGTGGAGAAATGAGTTTTATAATTTTTATTTGATTTAGCCCTCAAGTTGTTAACACCTCCAATGCAGGGACTGGGGAGAGGGTTGTCTATAAATATTAGCTCCCAAAGTAAAAATGACTCTTTCATCTCCGCAGACCTAATTAAGCTGTTGATTAGAGAAGGATCAACACCTCCGCCTGTAACAAAAGACACTGTCTGCCAGTGGGAGGTTCTGTCAGGGCAATTTCGCCTGCAATTTAGAACATTCGGGAGGACAGAACCCAGACAGCCTACTGTGTCAAAACGGACAGGTCTTACTTCACATAACACACACACACACACACACACACACACACACACACACACACCCCACCCCAGAGACACACGGGAACCCTGCAGCTCCACCACCTGGGAGGCATTTAACATCTCTCTAAAAGAAATAGAGGCTTCAAGCAATAGACACATTTACTGACAGAATCAAGTACAATTTTATGGGGTTCAAATGGAGCCTGGTAGTTCTGGTATAGCTGCCTATATTTGGAGGACTCTAGCCAGCGTGGGAGACGAACGGCAGACCAGGCTCGGATTTTCCTGATGGGATGTCCAGAGAACAGCCCCAGGCTTTCCCTTCCCATCCCTCCAGGAGCACCAGTTGCCTCCACTCCACGGGACATGCAGATGTGGCAGCCCTTCTATGGGGAGAGTTGTTCGGTTGACTTGTTTATCTCCAAGGGAGACACTAACTTCCCCTGAGTATCACAAAGAATAAGCTTTTTCTCTGGGGACCCAGAGAGTCTACCTGTATGTAGTAGGCAAGAATGAAAAGCATCTTCTTGCAGGAAAGGCTGTTCCCCCAAATGTGATTGGCCTGGTCAGCCAGCAGCAAGGAGTCACCAGTCTCCACCCTGTCCCCATCCCAAGGCCATTCACAGCGATTTATGAAAGTAAGGGAGTCAGAGCTTCACTGAATGGGCTTCGCTGGGCTCAGCAGTGAATGACAGTCAGTCGCCCAAGAGAGCCGCAGTAAGGAGTGCAGACATGTAAGGGAGAGAGGAGGCAGCTTTCTCTGTGGCAAAGAGAGGTCACCCTGAAGTCACAGTAAGAGTAGTTGACATTTATGGGGCGCTTATTATGTGCCAGGCACTGTTCTGAGCTCTTTATGCATATTCATTCATTTAGTCCCCAGAGTGATCCTAGGAGGCAGATATTACTAACCTCAGGTTACAAATGAACAGACTGAGGTACAGAAAGATTTGGGAAGTGGAGCGTGTGTCCCTAACCACTGGTCGTGTGCTGTCTGTGACTTGTGAGCACTAGTCTGGGCATTTTCCAGCAACATGAGTGGCTTCTATGAATCAGAGTCCCTTTATCTAGCTACCTGTATACTTGAGATGATGTGAGAGGGAGGGTTGTTAAGTATGGGGAATTTCTTGTAAAGGAATCGATAGAAGGGAATGGATACATTTATCTATCCTTTCAACATATTTTTTATTATTTTCATTAACATATAATGTATTATTTGCCCCAGGGGTACAGGTCTGTGAATACATTTCATAGCATTCACCATAGCATGTACCCTCCCCAATGGCCATACATTCAACATATTTTTTATTGAGCAACTATTATGTGTCAGTTATAGTCTCTGAGTTAATGGAGCAAATCAAACCAACCTTTGTTTTTAAAAAAAAAAGTTTTATTAAACATTGCACGCTGTGATCTGTCACTCCGTGGAGGTAGCAATGGGGACCATGAGAGAGGAAGATTGGGCTGGAAGAAGAAACCCATGCTGGAGGGAGCATCATATAGCAGGTCTCTCTTGGTGACAGCAAAGCAGAGACTCGTGTGAGCCATGTGAGGAGCAGTGAGAAGGGCATTCCAGGGCTTATGGTGTACTGTAGGCTCTGGGCGAGGAAAAAGCCTTGGTGGTTCTTATCTCCAGAGGGGCCAGAGGACTGTGAGCCTGGTAAGGGTTGCCTGGGGAGGCCAGAGAGCCAGGGCAGGGACTGGTCCGTGTGAAGGGGAACACTCTGCATTGGGTTCTGAGAGCAGTAAACTCCGCGGACAAGCTTGAATTAGGAGAGTGATACTGAAGGGCTGTGGCCTCTGTGGAGAGAATGGACTGGGAGGGGCAGAGGCTGCCGCAGCAGTAGAATTGAGGGGCACCAGGGGCTGTAGACGGACGGAAGGCCCTGGAGCAGCAAGGAGAGGCAGCCATGGGAGCCAAGAGCCGCTGAAGATGGGGCAGCCACCGCCCAAGTGGTATTTCCTCTCAGAGGGTGACATCTCTGGGGTGGTTGCCAAGGTGAGCAATTAACGTGAGTCCTAGAGTTAGTCACCCTGCAGTTACTGGCAACAGCAAGCACCTTTGAGACAAGGAGGGTTTGCCAACTTTTTTCTCAGAGAACAAAATGCAGGAAAAGTCTGGAGGCTTATGCTACGCTTCTCCAAGGTACCAGAAGGGCAAAGTGTGGTGGCTCCAGGAAAGGCAGGACTCTGGCCCCTGTGGGAGAAAAGGACATGGGAATCAGAGCAGGGAGACCTGTAGGGCCAGGAAGCACAGTCATTTACAGATACCACAAGCACTGACTGCGCCCCGAGCTCTTAGGAAGCAGAGGAGGCCTTGGAGGTGAGCCCAGAGGGCTGCAGGGAGCTCTATCGGGGGAGGACAGAGCAAAAGCTTTCCAGACCAAGCCTTGCAGAAGAGAAGGCTGCCTTCTGGAGCCCAGGAGACCGTTCACTGTGGCTGCAGCCTAGGCGGGGCAGAAGGAGGTGAGATGGGAACCAGACTGTGAGGGGCTAGAGCAGTTTGCCACGGATGGAGCCCTGCGCCACCCCATCGACCGTGAGTGAGTCATCACCAGGGAGGGGGTCTCTGCCTGGCCTCTTAGTGTGTTGGCTATGTACCTCCCCTTGACCACATCCTCAGGGCAGAGAGCTGTGTGGCCCACTCCCCACAGCCTGCCCAGTGGCCACCTCAGGCACTATGCATTCAGGAAGAGAAGCAGCCACGTTGGATCTAAGTGTTAATAAAAACGAAATCCCTGAGCAGTCACTGAAATTAGCCCGGGTATGATTGAAATGCCAAGGCAGGTCTTGTTATTTTTATGAAGCCGTGAATAATATAAGTATCCAATTGATAAAATGTTATTAAAGCTGACAGCCCTTAAGTGATCTAAGTGGTAAATATTGAAATGAGGTCTCTGCCACACCGTACCCGGGGGCCCGCGGCAGTAATAAGCATTAAACAATGATTCTGCTGGCTCTGGGGAGACGCAGAGCTTAGGGGGAGCTAAAGCATTCTTCCTAAATAATTAAACCGGGATTCCAGGGATGGATCGCAGATCCTTGTAGTGGTTTGTTAACGTCCAAAGGAGCTGGCCTCAGGCAAAGCCTCTGTTGGGCCATCCTTCCTCCAACAAGGGTAGGAGGGAGCAGGGAGGGGCTGGCACAGCTCCCCACCCCCGACCCCCGCCGGGCCCCCAAGGAGCCTGCATTGAACAAGCAGCATATTTCAGACTTTATTTATAATATAAACAGACTGGTGCAGCCTGAGGGCAGCTAATAGTTGATGAGCAGTGGGGATGCCACGTGGATTAGAGATTTTATTAGCACTGCCTAGAAAAATAAATAAATAAATAAATAAATAAATAAATAAATAACACCAAAGAGAGAAATTTGAAATGTGGTGCCTTCCTGATCATCAGATCATTAAACATGTGGCAGGGAGCGTATTTCTTTTCCTGTTCCTGGTAAAACGATCTGTAAGAGCTGCTAGCTCTTCTAGCATCAGCTAAAAGGCCAGCTGTGCTGGGGCAGCGGTCCTCCCCGAGTCTGGCCAGGTCAGGAGGCGCTTCTGAGGCGCTGGGAGGAGGACATTTCTTGGGTGGCCAGTGGGGTCCCCAGCACCATCCATCTACCCCAATTCCCTGCCAGGTGCTGGTAAGTCTCTGGAGGTGGAAACAGGCAGGGAGGCACGGCTGCAGACCTGTGGAGCTGGCCTTAGCCGCCTCGTCTCCGGAGTTACTCTCAGTAGAGTGTGACAGCTGAAGAGAGCCCGGGAGGCCTACCTGTTCGCTCTGCACAGGGTCACAGATGGGGGAGAGCTCTCTGGAGATCAGGGAGGTTGAGGAGCTATTCCCAGAGGAGGTGCCCTTTAAGCTGATCTGTGAAAGACAAAGGGCAAAAGCAGGAAGATGGGAACCCTGTGTCCCCGTCCAGTGGCAGATGGGCCAGCGGAGGGGACTGAGTTGTAGACTTTGGTCCCAACCACGATGTGTCAAGCACTTGCCCGGGTCTGTCTGGGAACTCCACAGGACCGGGAGAGAAGAGGTGGTAAGGAGTCTGGAGAGAGGCATGAGCACCTCTGATCCTGGGAGCTGGGCTGGCGTGGGGTAAGCGCTTGGGTGTCAGGGTTTAGGGATAGATGGTGGGGGGAGAGGGTGGGTTTCTGCTTTAATTCAGTCCTTATTAAGTCTAGGCCTTCACACCCAATCTGGGGCCCTTAGACTGAAAACTGCCCACCTGGCCCAGTGACCCAAGGTGGAGGAGCCCGACCCAGGTTTGTACTCTCTGGAGCGGCTCCAGACTAACCTCTCTTCTACGTCCCTCGGAAGCCACACCAAGCCCATTTCATTCCCTAAAGTCCTCCGGGCTCCTGGAGAAGAAACAGCAGAAGCCATAATGGCACAGCTATGGGGTGGGCTCTGTCACACTAGCCCTTGGGTTGATGTCTTTCTGCAAAGCCCTGGAGGGGAGTTGTGGCCTTTCCTGCCCCCTCACACCACAGGCCCTGCTCTGCTCTCTGTCTGGCCCTGCCCCTTTTCTGTTCTCAGCGGGCTGCTCACAGCCTCCATTCCCAACTTCCACCAAGACAGAAATTGCTCCTTCCCTGCCCTCTGACCCTCCAAGACCAGGCAATAAAATAACACAATATGTATTAATCAGAAATGACACCTCCATACATTGGTCCAGGTTTTTAATACCCATCCTCACATATAGCTTTGCTACAACCCTGGAATAGCAGGGCAGGTTTCCCCATGCTGCAGTTGGAGAAACTGAGGTTTATAGCAACAAATGTGAACTTAGATCAGCTCGCCGAAGTCTCTTGGTGCCAAAATATTCTTTCTGCCGTGACTCACTGATGGACGATACTGCTGGGAGGAAAAGGCAGCCTGGAGGTCTTGCTGTATAGGAGGCAGACTGCAGAAAACAAGCCCCTGTCTGGGAGAGGTGAGCCTTCTGGTGTAGACGAGATAATGGGATGGGTCTTGCCTTACCGGCCATTTTGAAAGGAAAGATTATGGGATATTTTTTAAGAATAGATGCAAGAGTTCTTGGGAGTGGTCAGTGGTTTTGAGCCAAGCTTAAGAAGAGGGAACAGTGGACAAGTGCATTAAAGAATGTTTAAACTTCCAAAAGCTTCAAGCAGCCCACTGGTATGTCTGGGCACCTCTTTGGGCCTCTGTAAACAGCAAATCGATTGAGCGTCAGGCTTGTTTTCATAGCGGTCCTACACACTGGGAGTATCAGATGAAGCAAACCTTTTATTTAGTTCCTGACAGGTAATTAAATTTGCCTCTGCATTGGTTTGCGATCCAGCCAAGGAGCCAGGAGTAGCATTCTGAATGGCTATAGCTATTTGCTGGAATATTACAACTTAATTTTGCCTCTCAAGTTGCAAGCAGAGATCTTGATTCAGTGGAAAGTTTGACTCAGCCTTGGGGCTCCAGGTCGGACATTTCATTTTTTCCAGCAGGAGCTTGCTCTCTGTCTCAAACATGTGAAAGCCCCATTTCCATATTTTTTCCAGAGTGACATACTGTGGGAACAACCAAAGGTTACAGAGTAAAGAAAAACAACAACTGGCAGTAGCAAGAGAAGGGACCCAGTACCCTCCCAAAGACCCTTTTCTCTGGGAACCAGGGATTTCAGTGACAGAAGGAAGTTCAGGATTCCGTGGTCATCGCAAATGCCAGAAAGAGTTCCCATGGCTCTTTGAGAGCTTCTGTAAACCGCTTGTTGAACTGGGACCTGCAGGAGGAAGCAGACAGACTCCGTTTCCCCCGTGCTTCAGGGATGTGATTGCTTCCCTGTGCAGCAGGCGGGACGGCAGCGGATGAGGGCTACAGCTCCCCACTGATGTTGGGAGCCAATCTCGCTCCTTGTTCTAGAGACGAGTGAAAGAGAAGTTACAGCTCCTAGTCCCAATCTTCCCTGAGTATTCCTTCTCTGAGCTCCACTGGCGCAGGCTCCAGGAGCTTTCCATGATTTTCCTCTTGATGGTCTGCAGTGTCACCATGACGAGTCATGGTGTTTTTCTTTATCCTGGTCTGTACTCAGTGACGACGTTCCATCACTCTTCAATTTTGGAAAATCCCCATTTTTTAAAAAAGATTTTTATTTATTTATTTGACAGACAGAGATCACAAGTAGGCAGAGAGGCAGGCAGAGAGAGAGGAAGGGAAGCAGGCTCCCTGCTGAGCAGAGAGCCCGACACGGGGCTCGA
The DNA here is from genome assembly GCF_010015895.1 of Lontra canadensis. Lineage (NCBI taxonomy): Eukaryota > Metazoa > Chordata > Mammalia > Carnivora > Mustelidae > Lontra > Lontra canadensis. Next base: position 12,648,061 of record NW_022631055.1, on the reverse strand, counting down.
TCCCAGGACCCTGAGATCATAACCTGAGCCGAAGGTTATGGCTTTAACCCACTGAGCCACCCAGGCACCCCGAAAATCCCCATTTTTATGGAGCTTCTACTAAATACAAGTTTGATCCTCTTAGCATATCCTCAAGTTCTCGTAAACTTCGTTTATCTAAGTAAACTTTCTTTTTTCTGTCTATGCTGAATTCTGAGCAAATACCTTAGTGCTATCTTCCATTTTACTACTTCTCTCTTGAACTGTATCCCATGTAGAATTTCTCCTATTAAATGTTTTATTTCATCAGTGATATTCCCAAGATTTTAGTTTTATTTTATATCTCTTAATTTGTTTTTTCTTTTTTATAATTAAAAAAATCTCATTGCTCTTTCTTCTTTTACTCCTTTTACCTCCATTATCTGAGCATGCATATTCTAAATTGGTTTTCGGACCTCTGTTATTTTCATTACATTTGGGGTAAATTTATTTACTGATTGTTGATTATTTAGGCTATTTTCCTGAGGGTTTAGAATTTTGCTTGCAAGCTCGTTTGGAATGGAGTTTTGTTTTTTTGTCTCTTTCTCTTGTTTAACAGGTTATTTTGTTGGGTTTTTTTTTTTGTTTGTTTGTTTGTTTGTTTATTTCCCAGCAGGGTCCCAGGAATCCTGTCTAGTCCCAGACCTGTTGCTTGTGGCTCAGGTCTTCTGTCCTGAGGCTCGGGTCCCCCTGCCCCTCCAATAAACCAGGGCCTTGAGCAGAACTGAGAACTATTTCCCCATCTTGTTCCATAGGTAGGGAAACCCCATCCCAACCCCTGGTTTCAGACCATGACTCTGGATGCAGCTCTTTTGCCTCCGTGAGGCACCTTTAGGCCCCTCCTCCTGCAAGAGTTGAGGAGCTGCCTATTTACTATCTTGTCTTTCCATGTGGGTTCCGGTCCTCAGAGGAGCTTATCTGGTTTTGAGCAATCGGAACTATGTCTTTGTAACTTTCTCATCTCATATTTTATCTAATGCTACTGGAATTTGGAGTGCAGGAAGGCCTCCAAGCGTGAACTAATTAATCCTGCATCAATGAGAAGTTCTGGGGCATGATCTTGAGCCTTTGTGAGGAGACACAGAGGAAAGAAGGCCTTATATCCCTGTTCCTCCAGAAGCTGCTGGGACACAGCATTTGCTGTGAAGATCTGGAACATGCCAGCAAGTGCTTGAAGGATGTAAGAGAAGAGACACATGGCTAAAACATGGGGAATTATAGAAACCTCATCATTAAAATACTTCACATCTAGGGATGCTTAGGTAGCTCAGTCGGTTAAGCATCTGACTCTTGATTTTGGCTCAGGCTGTGATCTTGGGGTCCTAGGGGTCGATTCCCACATGGGATCGAGCCCTACATGCTGAGCATGGAGCTTGCTCCAGATTCTCTCTCTCTCCCTCTGCCCCTTCCCCCACTTACTCAATCTCACTGTCAAATAAATAAATAGAATCTTAAAAAAAAAAAAAAATCTTGTGGAGCCTGGGTGGCTTAGGTCATGATCTCAGAGTCCTGGTATTGAGCCGCATGTTGGGCTCTCTGCTGAGCAGGGAGTCTGCTTCTCCCTCTTCCTCTCCCTCTGTGCCTGCCCCTCCCCCTGCTTTTGCTCATTCTCTCTCCGCCCCCCCCAAATAAATAAATAAAATCTTTAAAAAAATAATCTTCGCATCTTACCTCTGCGTCCCTGCTGCATGATTCTAGCTCTAACGTCAGGGAGACCCATATCCCATTTGAACCTCCAGAGAGGATAAGCCACTGCCCAGCAAGGCAACCTTTGTATCTCTGCATAGCTCTGTTCTTCCATTTTCCAACCTGAAATCCATCCCCCTTTAGCTTCTTCCCAGTGAGGTTCATCCCTCCCTGGGGAACCATACAGAAAAGTTCCATCACTCTTCCATCTGGTACATGTCAATGTTCAATAACCACTCTCTGTATGCTTCTTGCCCCGTCGTTTCACAGCTCACCCCCAGACGTGATGTGGTTTGGCAGCCTGATTCTGCTGCCCAGAGTTTTCTGACCCTGTAGTAAGACCACTATTAGGTTTCTCAGAACAGGGAAAAGGGTCTCGGGCTGCACTCCCTCCTGCCCGTGTACCAGTGTGTGGCCCTTGCTCGCAGAGGGTAAGAAAGGCTTCTGAAGCAACGGCCAGGGCAGCTCAACCTTCCTTTCCTCAGACCAAAGCAGGTGGAGGATCCTGGGATTGATTCAGGGAGCATTCCCTGGGAGCAGTCAGAGCCGGAAGTTCTAGGGCCAGCCAGGGACCGAGAGGCAATGGCCCGATGTTGCATATGCAAGTAATAGGGTCCGCAGATCCCCGAGTTCCAGCATCAGGGCACTGAGGTGGGTCACGGGGTAGGAAGATAGCACAGCCAATATCTCTCATCCCTATCAGGATCATTTAATATGTTCCTCTCCAAATAATCGTATTAATGGAAAAGTGTTCCCGGGGGTAACTTTGGACTTCTGGCTGAGCCATTCTGGAGGTTCCTAGTCTAGCACTGAAATCTGAAATACCATGGGAGGCATGTCTCACGTGGGCCTCGTGGCAAAGACTTTGGATACCGAGAAAGTAAATTCTGCCCAGAAGTCAGCTCATGTGTGGCTAAGTGTTGAACTCCTACAGGTCTGGTCGTCCCCTGACCGTGATCAAGGGAAAAGACATTTCTCCTTTAACGTCTGAAGGTTAGAAGGAGGAGAGGAAGGAGAACAGAAAAGAAAGGGCGGAGGAAATGGCCATTTTAGAAAGCCTCCGAGAAATTCCTGAAGTAATGCTGCCTTCTTGCAGAGTTCGAACACGACTGGCTGTCAGGGCCCATAAAAATCTCCGCACCAGCCCTGAGTATGGGTGTCTGGAGGACTCAGGGCCTCTAAGGGTAGCGGGCCTGGGACAGGGGTCTTCTGGAGCTCTTGCAGTCATGGTGCTTCATTTGGTGGTGCCCGTCGGGGATTCTCCACAGGCAGAAAGGACGGATGCCACCATTTTTCCAGGGCCATGGTGCTGGGGCTGCTTATTACATTTACAGATTGGCGAGAGAATGTATGTGTTTTATAAATGGAGCGGACGCCTTATGTTTCTGATTGATGGGCCATCAGTTGCACAGTTGTTGGGCAGTGATTGATTTTCCAACCCAGCTGCTCCAGCTGTGCCACAGATGCTCCTTGTCTGAAGTCAGAGGGCTGGTGTTGTAAGCCATAGAGAAGATCCTAATTAGAGTGATCCCTGAGAAATCGGCCATTGTAATGGCTAACAGCCATTAACGTGGGGCTTTGCTTGGGGTGCTAAACCACAGGCTCTCCCTTGGTAATTGCCGTTCCCAGCTGGATAGGTGCCATTTTAAAACTCACAATGACGTAGTGGGGGGCGAGGGGGCTGGGTTGAAGTTTACTCTTGCAGTTTGTGGAAACAAAACTCTATTTTTAAAAGATCTGGCTTTAAAACTCAAAATTAACACATGCTTATTTTTAAAGGTCTTAAAATATATAGAAAGGTAAAATAAAGAAAGTCAGCCACATCCTCACAGTCCATAGATAACTGTAGTTAACATTTTGATGTATTTGATGCAGCTTACTTTATTCTGAGTGTGACGCACACACTCTTTTTTTTTTATGTTGGGAACATAACTTTAAACAGAATTCTAGATCATACTTTTTATCTTTCTGTTACAGTTAGAAACACAACATATGCCTTTAAATTACAAATAAAATTTCTGAAGAAGCAAATGGTATAAGCTTAATCGTAGCTAGTGGGCCTCGTGGCAAAGACTTTTGGATACCGAGAAAGTAAATTCTGCCCAGAAGTCAGCTCATGTGTGGCTAAGTGTTGAACTCCCACAGGTCTGGTCATCCCCTGACTGTGATCAAGGGAAAAGACATTTTCCCATTTCCCCACAGAGGTGGGGATGAGACCGTGGCAGATACTCTGGAGATCTGGTTTACAGAATTTTTTTGCCCTGGCATTGCTTATGCAAGGTGCCTAACCTAGAAAACAAGGACATTAATACCTGCCTTACTTCTCTCAAGGGGCCGTGCAGTGCCACACTGGAATCAAGGCAAGTAATAAGGGGGAGAGGCTATCATTATTACTTGAGAAAGCAAAATTTTCCAAGAGTATCAGTTGCATCCATTTGTAGAGTCTGGGTAACTGGAAATGACCCTATCTCATTAGAGTGTACTGATGGGCAACACCACACCAGCCCTTCCTGTGGGTTTTTCCTGCAGAGGTGACATGGCCGTAAGAGCAGGTAGGTAGGGCTTGGACCAGGTGCTCCCTGGAGGCCTCTTTGAGCTCTGACACCTGCCATTTGGTATCCTAGAAAGGGTTAATATAGCATTTCTTCGAAAGCCTCTGATGGAGAACTTTTCACTGCTCCCCAAGTTCTTCCCCTCCTGGTCCACAGAGGAGGAACTTTCTAGCAGCATTCTCTCACAGGCCTGTTCCGAACACTGACTTAGCACTGTGGGTGGGGCAAACCAGTTCAAAGCTCTGAGGTTCCCTTGAGGCCTCGAGGGATGACTGACCACACATACAAGTGACACCTCTCATCAGGGATGCTGCCTGAGTGGCACGGGAGTTCAGAAGCCCCTCCAGTGGGGGGTCTGGGTAAAGGCAATGGAGGAGCCTCTCTGGCTACCATCCTCTAGTGCCCAGGAGACACATGGGGGAGAGTGTAGTCGACAATTTCTGTGGCCAGTGACCTCCTCCAGCACCCAGGCCGGGATTGGGCCCACTTCTTCTTAGCCGACTTATAGAGGACTACTGGTGGCCTAACTGTGGCCTAAACTTTAGTGCCATAATTTGAAAAGAGACCAAAATATCACCTTTAGGGCTTTTTATTCTAGGAGAGGAAATGAACCTCCTAGGAGCTCCCTCTTGAACTGCCGAGTTCTGGTCCCTGGGCCAGTCCATGTAGACTTGCTGTTTGCCTAATAAAATCCTCACAGCAGCCAGCACAGGGGTTCACAACCTTGCCTGCACATTAGATTCACCTCAGGTTCCAGCCCAGCCCCGTCAGATCAGACTCTCTCGGGGTGCAGCCCGGGCAGTGGTTTCAGAGCTCCTCCGATGCCTCCACTGTGCTTCCAAGGTTCAGAACCACTGATGGGAACGTGAGAGCTGCGGAGAAGGCAGCCCAGGGCCCTCATCTCCAAAGGGACAAGACTGAGGAAGTGACAGAACATGTTCCTTTGAGGCCACAGTTAGGCGAGGGTAGGTCCAAGTCTGGGACTCACACCTTTGAAGCATTCTGCAGCATGTGGGCCGGTGAGTGACTTATAGCCACGTGGCAGCCGCTGGAAAACCAGTGAGCAACCCTGTTTTAGTAAACCGCTGGGTTGTCCTGAGAAGAGCCAGTCTTGGAGTTTTCTCTAAGCCCTGGTGCTGTGGCCGAACTGAGTGGCACTAGGGACCCTAGGGAGGAGCCATACCTTGGCAGAGACCCCTAGAGGGATATGGGGATATTGGGAGGAAAGGAGCGGGCCCTGCCTCATTGCAGGATGGGAGACTGGACAGCGAAGAAGCTGGGAGTGGAAGCACCTTCTCCCAGTTCCTCTCCTGCTATGGCAGCAAGATGCTCCCAGCCTCCTGGAGCTCCCTGTTCCCAACTGCAATAATATGACCTCATTTGTATACTCTTAGGGTTACAACTGTGTTTTCAGGAAAATTTCCCTTCTGGTCCTCTCAGTAGTGCTACGGAGAAGGAGCAAGAGACCATGAGAAACTTTACAGCCCTCACCCCAAAGCAAGAACATCTTAGAACCCACTTTTACCCCTTTTTTTAGTATTTTCTGGAAGTTTCCAAGGGAGACCTTGTGTAAGCCCATGAAACAATCTGTTGGTATCAGACTCTGAGTACAATTCACTGTCCTTCCTGCCCAGCTTCTAGGCAGATAGTGCTCACCCCTGAGGCCCACACCCAGGCAGCGTCAGAGGTGAAGGCGTTTTTCTGGACGGTCCCAGCATGCTGAAACACCCTCAGCTCCCCATATCAGTGCTGCTCTTGGCTGGTCCAGCCTTGAAGAGGTCTGTTGGGTCCCAAATGCCTCCTAAACCTTTTCCACAGCTTCTTCTGACCCCCTCCAGCCACCCAGTCTTAGCCAGCCTTCCGGTTCTTCCTCCCACCCCCAGTCTTCTCTCTGGACCGTGCCCACCTTGACCTTTGGAGCTTCTGTGACCTACTGGAGTCAATCCCTCTTTGCTGCTAAATGTCGGGGAGGGCTATCCCGGGGGCAGGGTGCAACAGCCAGGAGAGGGGTCACCATGCACAGCTGCCCACCACCAACTCTTGTTATACAGTGGACGAAACCAGGGTCAGAGTCCTGGAGCTAGGGAGCCACAGGGTGAGAAAAGCATCCTCAGCTTGAGGAGCCCGGTTGGGTGCAGATGGCGAGAATAGCGAGCGCGGGCCAAGCCATGGTCACAGTGAACGCAAAGGGAGGCAGGTGCCCTGAAGCGTGAGCTAAACGCAGGCCCCGCTGGTGGCTCTGGGCCCAGGCCGCACAGGTGCGGGCACCCGCGCAGGTGCGGCGCCACCAGGGTTGCGGGTGCAGGTGGGGGAGCCGGTGCGGGCGCGGGTGCGGGAGCGGGTGCGGGAGCGGGCTCAGGTGCGGGTGCCCATGCGGGTGCCTGGGCATGCGCGCTCAAGATGCCCGCTCTATTAACAAAGGCCCCGCACCGGGGCCGCCTCCCGGAGGCCAGCAGCCTTTGAAGCGCCCAGCCGGGATTATTTAATATAATGGAACAGTGCAACTCGACCCATCAGAGACATAAATTTCCAGGTGTTTTAAATTTGTTTTCCCGTCAGAATGGTAAATGGCGGATAGTAAAAGTCGCCACCGGGTCGAGGCTGTCGGCGCGGGGCTGGCCCAGGATGCGATGCAGCCCCTCTCTGGTGGGCTGGCGGCCCCCACAGCCCAGCGCCCACCAGAGACGGCCAAGTTTGGGGGGCTCCCTGGACAGGAGCCTCCCAAGCCAGGAAAGGGAGTCCATGACAGGGCTAGGCGAGAGTCTTGGGCCCTTCGTTTCCAGAAGGGTTTCAGGACACCGAAATCTCCTGCCTCCCCCATGGTTTCTGACCCCCCACATCTGCACAGAGAAACCCACAGACCCTCCACGCCCCAGATTAATTAGGATGTGAGGGCCTGTAACACCTATAACAAGGTTTCTGTTGCCCTTGCCAAGTTCAATTATGGGTGCATCTGCTTTCTGATTTTTTCAAAATGGTTCAATTTTTCTTTTTTGAAACACACACACACACACACACACACACAACCTGAACTACAAAGGAACATACTGCACAGTAGCTTTTTGCGGAGGTAAGAGATTTTGACTGTTTTTTCCAGACTCCCACTTATTGAGATGTGTCAGAATTCATAGGGTGGCCGCTGAGGACAGATATTACTCTGAGTAATTCTGGAGAAACCTGACCCTTCCTCCCACTCCCCACTCCCCTTCACCCTTTTCCCTTCAAAGTAATAAAGAACGTCTACTTTTTATGAGGCGAGCTCTCCTGCCTGCTACCCAGAAACCTACTGTGATCCGTCACTTTGAATGGAGAAATCATTTGACATTTATTTCCCAAACAGGAAGCACTGGCTCTGAGAAGGTGGAAACCCTAGAAATTAGTTCAACTTAGAAGATGAAAGTAGGGGAGGCAGTTGCTCTTTACCAAAGTGATATTCCTTCTCTGTTCGCTCATGAGCAAGGCCTTCACAGTGACACCATAGGATCTGGGGGGAGACAAACCCCTAATGAAACAGCATTGTTTTTTTGCTCTCAGCAGAGTACCCCGTTGGGCCAGCATTGCACGTGTGCATGTGCGAGTGTACACACGTGTGTGTGTATGTTAGTGAAGGGGCGGGGCCAAGGAGGGGAGGCAGAGCTGTGAGACACATCAGGCCGGCTTGTCTTCACAGAATTTGCGCACTGGTTACCAGCTGAAATGCACCACTCACAGAGCCGTATGTGGAAAGTGCTGTGGGAACAGAGCAGAGACAGTCTCTGGGATTGAGGAATTCAAGAGCCAGAGGTGGGGCATACCCATTCCAGCTCACTGACGGTCAGGGGAGGTCTTCGGAGCAGCATAACGTTTGGGCCGGGCTAGGAAAAGGCAGCGGGAGGGGTGAGTAGGACCCAGGTGAGCAGGAAGGAGAGGCACAGAGGTGGGGTTTGCATGGGGAGACTGTGAGAGATGGCACTGGAAGGACGAAATCTGGTGGGGCAGGGCCCCAGGTGTCCTCAGAGAGCTGCTAGCCCCCACCCTGCCTCCTGTTTGCCCTGCTGTTGTGTTTTCAGCCTGGATTCTCTTCCTGATGACATTTCCCCCAAAAGCAGGAGAGTGCTTCAGAGGTCAACTTCTGGAAACAGGAAACAGTGATTAGCAAATCAATTAATTTAAGGTCCAGTGAGCCACTGGATTACAAAGAACGGTTATTTGTTAACTGAAGACAGATCTTGGCCCCCGATGAGAGCTCTGATTCTTCAAGACGGCATACCTAAGAGGAGTGCAGTCCCTACCTATGTGTGAAATTCCAGCTTCCCAGCCCTGCTGATGACAGAAATGACCGTAATAAACCTGGGAGGCCACAAGTCAAACAAATAATTGGGTTGACAAATAGGAGTATAAACAAGACTTTGATGAATGAATTTCCTAATAGTTCTCTGTTTATTGACATTAGCTCAGCTTGGTCATTAGGCCTGACGCTGCCCGTCCATGTTGTAATGTATAATATCTTCCATTCAAAGACTGCTCCATAGCTTTTTTTTCCTGTATGTTTTACGGCTCTGAGTCCTGTCTCCCTGACCAGACCGAGAGCCCCTACTCCGGGAACCTGCTATCTGAGTACTGAGCGAAGAGTAGGGTTGCAGAGCTTCCAGGGAGCGACAAGCAGAAAAGGAGAGCCGCGCAAAGAGCCTCAGCCTCGGCACCGGAAGGTCTCGGTGTTGGGCTGCGACCAGGGCTCCAGCACCCTTCCTGACTTCTGTTGCCTTTGTAACAGTCTTAGTCGCTTAACCCTGTTATGCTTTGGTGGCTCCACCATTGAGGGAGGGAGTCATTCTGCAGACGGATCCTTCTCCTGGTGTCACAAGAGTTCCAAAGAGGGCCACCATGAGGCGGGAGATGAGACGGGACACGGATAGCCCATGTGAACAAAGGCTTCCCTGTGGCTGGTCTTGGTCAGGACCGAGCTTCTAACACAGCTGACCTTACTAAAGTGTTTTCGGGGACCTCAGCCGCTCCCTCCGAAGGCCAGAACCCAAGACAGGGTTTGTCCTGGGAAGGTGCCAGCGTGCCTATAGTTAGTCACCCATCCCTGGCCAGTGCGTGCCGGGAGCCACTGTCCTTGTCAACAGCATGGGCCCTGTGGTCCTGAGCCAACATTCCAGCCTGGGCGACTGGCTGCAGCTTTAGCAACTCGGTGAAAAGCAAAGGCAGGAGGAGTTGAAGCTGTAAATACCAGTTGTATTTTTATTGGTCATCTGCAACTTCAAAGCTTTCCCTGCTTTAAAGGAGGCCCAAGCAGGTATCCAGTCGGCTCCCGAGCTCCCGGCCTTGGTGCCTTATTGATTTTCAATGTGGCTTGATTCCCAGGTGGGCAGACTTCAAAACGGTCTGTATTTTTCTGCTGTCAGGTCTCCATCCCTGTTAGTTTCCATCTCCTGCAAGACTCGGGTTGTGGTGGAGAACAGCTTTGCTTCCTTCAGCTTTCTCTCAATAATTTTCTCCTGGGCGGGATTTCAGACAGCCAGGGTCACTTTTGCTGGGCTTACATCTTGCGTTGTTTGTACCAAGCCGGACCAGCTGCTGGCAAGTGTGAGGGAGAAGATGCAGTCCTCGCCCTTAAGGGGTTCACCCCTCTTGGTCAAGGTCTAAGTGCCTTGGAAGTGTGGCCACTCTGGAAGGTGTGGCCTGGGGTGGAGGGTGGGGCCCGTGCGCTCCCAGTCTAAACAGATTCTTTAGCCTCAAGCCAGCACGTGTCTTTTGAGCTCTCAAGAGCCCAGCTGTGAGAACTAGAACATTCATTACATGCCTACCATAGGCAGCGATCACTGAGCCTCACTGACACTGACCGGCAGCTTTACTTAAATTTCATGTGAATTCTCTATCGCTCCGGGAAGCAGGTTATTCTTAGCCCCTCTTTATAAATGAGTAGGGCTGGCTTTGCAGGGACTTCATGACTATACCCAGCCTCACTTAGCAGGACGTTGCCTCTGGGCTGCTCTTGCTACCGCACCAGGCTGGCGTGTGTCTGTGTGTCCTTGTGTGTTGTGGGGAGAAGAAGGAAAGAAAACCAGAAGCTTGCCACCTCATCAACAGACAGACCTGTTGGTACGGCGTAAACAAGCCACATGAGGCTTCTGTGTGTCACTAGTAAGAACAGCAGGCACGTTGTACCACCCGCCAGCTGCCAGCGACCAGTCTGGTGTTTCACCAGGGTTAACTAATCCCAATGGGGAAACTGAGGCACAGATGGGGTGGGTAACTCTCCCGAGATATCACAGTCAGGACATGTCAGCGTCGAGGTCCAAACCCAGCGTGTGTCTTAAACACTTGACTGAGTGTCAGGACTGCTGGAGAGGGACACCTGCAGTGTGGACAGAGCAGTCCCTGCCGCTGAGAGATTTTTTGCCTGTTCTGCCACACTTGACCTCCTCTAAGCCTCCAAAGAATGGGGAAGCAGTCAGCCAGGCCTTGGTATCAACCCCTGCCGCTGCCCTGCCCCTTGATAGACGAGGCACAGAACAGTCAGGTGGGTGCCAGGGTTACCCAGACCACGGCCCAGCCTCCCAGCTCACTGCTGAAGGAGTTGCTGCAGGAAGGAATGTTGGGCCGTTGAACAGATGTTTGGTACAAGTATCTTGCCTGCAGACTGGGGCATACAGGTCCGTGAAAGCAGTCTCCTCTACAAGCAGTTCCTCTCCATCTGCCATGATCACAGAGTGAACTGGGAATGTGACTTTTGTGACTATAAAGGAAAGAGGCAGGGCAGGCTAGGGAGAAGCTGGGTCTGGGTCCAGGTCCAGGGGAATTCCCTGGTGCCCTGGGCACGGGCCTTCTGCTCTGCAGCCCGCTGGCTCAGCAGTGCAGGGGGAGAGGCCTTTGAAGTCACAGACCACCAATAAAATTGCAGCTGGCACCAGGAGCCCACAGGACTCCAGGCGTGAGATTTTACACCACTAAGGGGCTGAGCCGGCACCAACGGGGTTGGAATGTGCCCTGGACTTTTCCTTCCTCTGCAGGAGCCACCAGGGTGCCTCAGCCCCTCACCATCCTGTTGCCCAATCAATCAAAACTGCAGCAAGGGTCCATCACCACAGGGGGATGAGAGAAGAAGCAACTAGCAGGCCAGAGCTGATGCACAGGCAGTAAATAGCCACAGTGCCAGTAAGCTGTGAGTCCCATTGTGGGGACACAGGAGATTCTCTGCTGAGGTGGTGGGGGCTAGATGGCGAGGCCAGGGGAGGGAGAGAGCAACTAGGGCCAGAGTGGTCATAGAGCAAACTCCCAAGGTTTCAGCATGGACAGAGGCACACAGGCTAGAATAAAGGAATTCTCTCCCTCCTCTTTGCCTCTTTGTCCTTTCTCTTCCTTGGCCCTCCTTCTGCTTTCCTCGATCACTTTTAAACTGATACTTGTATCTGGCCCTGTGCTGGCAGTGGCCCCATCTCCCTTCTTAAGGAGCTCATAATCTGTGACAGGCTTGAGAATGAACTTTGGATCAGGACCTGGAGGAAGAAGGCAAAGGGCAAGGGAAGCTGGTCAAGCATCATGGCGGCCCTTGGAGCTAAGAGCACAGTGAGGGGGGCAGAGTTCACTTCTGGCATCATCCTCATCCACGCCCAGAGTTTTCTAGTGCCCTGCCCCCTTCCTCCGGGAAGCAGCTGTTCACTCAACACTTCGGAGCTGTTTGGTGATGGACGGGTTAACTCCTCGAGGGTGGTCAGCAGATGACGTCGCAGGGATTGGGCTGAGTAGGGACAGCCATTATCTGGAAGATGTAGCCAGAAAGAGGAGCTGAAATGGAGACCACACATGTAGGAACTGGGCAAAGGGATGAGCAGGGAAGGGGGCTGGAGGAGAGAGGAGGATGGGTCAGGGGCTGGGGGCTTCGATGCAGCCTGCCCCCAGACCACAAGCAGCTCTCCCGCTTGGGCACAGGTACTTAAAGGAGGTAACGGATTCATCCAAGGGACCAGAAACCTTCACAGGAGACTGTGGAGGGTGTAAGGGCGAGAGAGGCCTGAAGAGCAGGGAGCATTTTGGTGTCGCTGCTCAGATCACACCCCACAGGTGGCTTGCTCACTGCCCCTCCACCTCCCCCATCCCACCGCTTGGTCTTTCAGGAGGGAAGAGCTCAGACCAGGGAGGCGACAGTGCTAAGGGAATTTTAGGTCATGGGGACTGGCTCCTGCTGCCTCACAAAGCTTGTTTGTCTTGAACAAGCCGACTCCTCCCTTCGGCTTAAGTGGGAAAGGGCCAGCACCTGTGAGGGGAGGCTGGCATGAGGAAGGGCGAGTGGACCCAGATCCGACGACGCACACACACAGCTGGCGCGTTACCCAACAAGGTTACCAAGCCTGACCGCCATGTCCTGTTTGGAGCCATAGGTGGAAAACATCATTCTGGTCAGGCACTGGGGCAATGGGGAGCTGGGGGCATTGTTGTACTTTACCCTGAGTGTTGAGCTTCTGTACCCACCATCAAATCAGCATCAGGCATGTCGCTAGAATCCAACAAGGAATTGGGGGACCTACCTGCTGTGTGCAAACAGCTTAATATGTGACACAATTCATGCGGCTAAGCCCACGATCACTTTTGGCTGGCTAACTGTTGACAAAGACATTTAAATGTGGGGAAAATCTCTCTCTAGGAACATTGAACAGGCTGGCATTTAAAAAAAAAACAGTCTATAGAATGTACACAGGCAGATAAGGCTTGCTTCCTTCGAAGGAGTCATCTAGCCAGGCCAGGATTCACTGGGATGTGCATGCTTTCCTTCAGACCCTGCCTTGTCACAAAAAGAAGGTGAGGTTTCGGTCATTGAGGACCCTGATATTGCTGAGCAACCCTTGCCGTATGTGGCAAAACCCTTGCTCAAACTGTGCCTGACTTAAGAAGGGAGAATACGTCCTGCCTGAGGCTATCGCCGTAGGAGAAAGGATGAGAAGGGGTCAGATTGTTCATGGGTGTTGGGTTGTGTCTTGTTGCTTTTACTAAATCTCCAAAGAGTGACGGCAAATCAGCCTAGCCAGCATGAGCTGGTGTGCAAGAACAGAGGGCAGAGGAAAGGAATACGGCTTTCTAAGGCGCCACTCTGCTGCCTGCAGCCTGGAACTGACCGGGAGTTCAGTATTTTGGAGTCTTGCTGGGCTGAAAAAGTGTGATATTGTGAATCATGGTAAGAAATCATAGTTCCTGGCACAGAGCTCGTGAAACACTGGGAATTTCCAAGGTGCTGAAAAAGATAACGTGTCTTTTTTTATGTTAATGAGGTGGCTTTGGGAATGCCCCCATAGGTTACTCAAGAGGAACCACCCAAGTGATTAGAGGGTTGAATTTACAGTCTCCCCGCAGGAGAGGGGAGAGGGGCTGGCTGTGAATTGATTGCCACTGACCGATGATTTAATCAATCATGCCTATGTAATGATGCTTTCATCCAACCACAGAAAGGACAGGGTCAGGAGAGGTTCCAGGTTGGCGAATGAACACCGGGAGACTCGGGGAGACTGGTGTGCCTAGAGGAGCTTCCGTGCCCTCTCCGCATACCTTGCTCTATGTGTCTTTGTCTGGCTACTGATTCGTATCTTCTGCCATCCTTTGTAATGAACTGGTGATCTAGAGAGTAAACAAGCTTCCCAAGTTCCGAGAGCCACTCTAGCAAATTAATTGAACCCGAGGAGGGGTGATGGGAACCTCTGATTTCCAGCCAGTCGGGCAGAAACATGTGGGACAACATGGGCTTGCAGTTGGCATCAGAATTGGGGGCGGGAGGCAGTCTTGTGGGACTGAGCCCTCAGCCTGTGGAATCTGGTGTTATCCCAGTAGATAGTGTCAGAATTGAGTGGAATTGTAGGACATCCAAGTTGGTGTCAGAGAATTCCTTGGATACAAGAAAACCCCTAAAACACACTGGACGTGGGGATCAGAATCATTAAAGAGCCAACTGCTTCCTGGGTGCCCCAGAGGCACCGTTGGTTGAGTGCCGGACTCTTGGTCTCAGTTCAGGTTTCGATCTCGGGGTCATGGGTTCAGGCCCTGCACTGGGCTCCATGCTGGCCAAGGAATGTAGTTTAGAGGGGAAAAAAAGCCAACTGCTTCTGTGCCTCAAACTGAAGCAGAAGCTGAGTGGCATTTGAGAAGCGGTAGATCTGGCCGGAGATGTTCTGCCATACAGCTGTGGGAACCTGGTGGTCTAGGCGGACACAGACATTGCCTTCCCACTCAAGCCTCTGTTTCAAACGACCTCAAGATAGTTGTCATTAAACGGAGAGCTCTTGGCAGGGCCCAGCAATCTGTAAGTGAAGGAAGAGCTTAGAAATTTTGAACAGGCAAGAGCTTTTGTAGTAGTAGTTTCTTGTCCGTGGAATGAGCAGAAGAGAACGCATTTCAGAAGCATTTGAAAAAATCATTTTACCAAAGGAACCATAATCTTGTCTTTGAAAAGCTTGCTCGAGCCTTAAAAATCATCCCTGGGGACCCAGTCCTGTACTAGTAGGAAGGAACCTGAAGAACCTGCATAGCCCTGTGAGAGTCCACACAGGTGTGTCCGCGAAGGCCAGTGGACAAGGGAGTCTCCTCTAGGGAGTAGGACAGGGGTTCCGTCGGGAGAATCAACTTTGGAATGATGGCCCTGAATATAAGTATATGTGAAGGGTAGTATGCACGTAACGCACAAAACCTGAAAAATCAAGATAAGTTACCTCCCCATGCCAAGCTCCCTGCAAATGACCTGTTATTCTATCACATTGTATGATTTTGGTACAAGTTGGTCTTTTTTCTAAGAACATCTGTTTATATGTTTACTTGTTTATATATGCATCTGCTAAGAAATCACATTATGCTCTATTTACTGTTTTATATTCTACTTTTTAAACTTTGCATTTTGTTATGAATATCATCTCTTTGTCTTAACTATTCTTCTCAAACATGAAATTTGATGGCTGTATAATATCCTACTATGCAGAACTCATAAAGTTGGACATTCAGATCAGTTTTTCTACCTTAGGATCTCTTCCTTCACATGGAAATACCAGGCCATAGGGCACAGACATTTTTGCTATTTGCTACGGTCTGCCTACCTCCTTCCAGCATGGCTTTTACCGGTTTACACTTTCTCTGGCTGTCTCTGAATGTGCCCATTTTCCCATTTGCTCTACCACATGGGCTGACACTCGCTTTCATCTTGGGGATGGTGAAGTCTGCGGCCAGCACTGTCCCTGTGCAGTAAAGCTGTTGCTAGAGTGTTTTTGGCTCTTTTGCATATCCACACTGAAGATTTTTTTCTGATTGTCTCCTTGCTGAGCTGCACCAAAGCCTGTGGGTGACCATCGGTGTGACATCTCCAACACTGTATGTCATTGTTCAGGATGATAAATTCCTTATATCATCTGCAGAAATCCTAGCTGCTCTCTCGAGGCCAATACCCAGAAAAAAGAGATACTGTAGGGTCTGAGCACACACGGAACCAGGAACCATCCAGCCACAAATCCTTTAGTGCTTACTTGAGAGAAAAGATGTAGTGTCTTCCCTCATTAATAGTCATCTCCACGACTGCCAGGTTGCTCTTTCCAGTCCGAAGACTTGCTGTTATCACCAATAGATTTCTGATGACAAAAGTAGTCCTTGTTCTTGGAAGGAATTAAAAAAAAAAAAAAGGTGTAAAGAAGAAAATGGAAGTCATAGATGGCCTCCAAGAAAAAAACCCCCACGGTTGACATTTTGGTATATACATTTCCAGAATTTTCTTCCCTGCATGTTTTTCTTGGAACTACAATTATCTAGTGTACAGCTTGCTTTAAACATTACAAAGAGCTTCAAAGTGACCAACATGTGTCATAAACATTTAAAATTGCTGCATATTATTCAAACACAAGTATTCCAGAATTTTTTGGCGCATTCCCCTATTACTGCATGTTTAACTGTTTCCAATGTTTTAATAACAAAATCTGTAATGCTTCATAAGTATCTTTGTGCATAAAGCTTATCTTCTTTTGGATTACTTCCCCATAATCAATTTCCATATGTGGAACTATGTGTGTTTCAAAAGGAAAGATGCATGGCTCCAGGTGATGTGGAGGAATATTACTGGGGGAAGACTGTTTGTGGGCCACATCCCACCAGACTGGGATTAGGGATCAGTCAGATTATGTATGGGTCACTGTCGAAGGCTGAATAATGTGCCCTCCAAAGATGCCCATGACTGAGTCCCCTGAACCTATGATCATGTTACATGGTGAAAGGGATTCTGCAGATGTGAGTTGGTTAAGAATTTTCAGATAGGAGTTATCCTGAATCATCTGGCTGGGCCAGTGTGATGACAGACGTCCCAGTTAGAGGGAGACAGGAGGGTCAGGGTTATAGAAGGAGATGTGATAATAGAAGCAGAGATCAAAAGAGAGAAAGGGAGATTTAAAGATGCTACACCGTTGACTCTGAAGACAGACAAGGGGACCATGAGCCAAGGAATGCAGGCAGCCTCTAGAAGCTTAAAAAGGTGAAGAAGATTCTCCCTTAGAGTTTAGAAAGAGTGAGTCCTGCCAACAAGTTGATTTTAACCCAGTGAGGCTGCGTTGGGGCTTCTGAGCTCCAGAACTGTCAGAGAATAAGTTTGTATAGTGTGGAACCACCAAGTCAGTAGTAACTTGCTACAGCAGCTGTAGGAAATGAACACAGCCCTGGTCTATCACAAGAGCTAAAATGTCACTGAAATAAGCGAAAAATATGGTCTAGGTCATATTCCCATACATGATTTTCAGATGTCAGTGTTTAACACATGGGGGTCTTTCTTTCTCGCTGCTGCTAGCCCCAGCGACTCTGCGAAGCACATGTCCTCCACGGAGCCGCTCGGGGGTCCGTGAGCACCTACGCCCAAGCCCTACAGCCTCCTTCATCAATGAGGCAGATGAGGAGGGAAATCCTTGCATGGGTGCTTCCCTGCCTCGAGCTAGGGGTGCCTCCTCTCACAGTCCTCGGGCAGAGGCCAGCACCTGGCTCTGCCTGGCTCTAAGGGGCTTGGAAAGTGTAGACTTCCTGCTGCCGGCGAGGGGATGGGAACTGAGGATTCACGGACACCAGTGAGCCTACCGTGCGGTGCACGCAGGAGTTGTGAGAAAACGGTCTTTACTCTCAGACCCTGGAGCTCACAAGTGCTGTGGTGACTCCCATCTGCGAGTCCCATGGTGTAAATTCCAGGCCTCCCGACCAGAGACGGGCAGCAGACAGGTGCCTCGAGCCAGCAGCCCCATCCTCGGAGATTCAGAAACCGAATCACGTGTGCGGTAGCGCTGTTCTCGGAAAAAGAGTGGTTTGTTTTATTATCTGAACTTTGAACGTCTTAAATAGCCCTCCCAAGAAGGCACCTGGCTCCGGGAACTGCAGAGGAACTGTGGCATTCTGCGGAAGGCCAGCTCCCACCCACGCCCCACCCTCCTCTGTTCTCTCTTTTTATTCATTGCGATATCGTGTTCCTGATCATCCAGGCTCCAAACCTTGACATCCTTGCAGAGTGTCACTCTCAAGGACCTCCCATCCAGTCAGCTCCCAAAGCCCACCACTTCTGTCTCTGATTGGGCTCTGGTCTCTGCCTCCTCCTCCTCTCCCTGCCTGTCTCACTGCCTGCTCTCCCAAGTAATTTGTGCCTCCCAGCCCATCCTCCTGCCCCGGCCTGGCAGCCGGCTCCACACCCCTTGGGTGGCTCTCACCGGTGCTCCCCTGCTCCCAGCCCTCCAGCAACTCCCTGCCATCTTTTGGGCTTATTCCAGACTCCGGAGTGATGTCACAAGTCCTCTTGCCATGAATCCAATGTTTTTTAAAGTTTTATTTATTTATTTATTTATTTGAGAGAGAGAGAGTGCGAGAGCACACAAGCGGGGGCGGGGGGGAGGAGCTCAGAAGGAGAAGCAGGCTCCCCGCTGAGCAGGGAGCCTCAGGCTTGACTCAATCCCAGAACCCTGGGATCGTGACCTGAGCCAAAGACAGAAGCTTAACCGACTGAGCCACCCAGTTGTAGACTGCAGCGACTCCAGTCTACTTCTCCAGTTTCAGCCCCTCCTCTGTGGATTACATGGCAGCCAAGCTGGATCATGGACACTCCATGAGTCTGTTCCAGGCTTTTCCATCTCTGGGCCTTTAATGTCACTGCACTGAGAGAAGACTGCCCCTTGGTTCCCCCACCTTTTGGCCTATTGAAGTCCTACCCGCTCTAATGTTTGCCCAAATGTCCTTGCCTCCACAAGACCTTTTCATATGGAAGTGGGTTCTTCTATGTATTCCCTAGTCCTTTCAAATTGTCTCAAAGCTTTATCAAATTTGCCTTGTATTGAAGTTATTTATGTAGAAGTCTTACCTTGTGCACTAAACTACAAGCTGCTTAAAGGCAAGGAAGGCAAACCCCTTGTGGTTTCCAACTCTATGGGCACTAGGGAGCCCAGCAGAGTTCTTAGTGGAGCTGGTTCCCCATCCACATGCAGACAGGCTGAGAGTCGGAGAAATTAAAGAGGTTGCAGCGGGTCAGAAACTACACCCCCAACTCACGATGCAGTCTTTCCCCCTTAACTCTAAGATTGTCCATTTTGCCACCCTACACTCACTAGGTGCTAACCATAATCAAGCATGCATCCAGCATTAGGTGAATAAGATCCAGCAGGCCCTGTGCTCATCGGTGGCTTATGGCAGTGGGAAGGCAGGGAAAGGAGGAGGAGGCACAGGTTTGTGGGGAAAGCAAACCTCAGGGCCTGGTAACAAGTGCCGGAGAGGAGAAGCAGAGTTCTAGGGCAGCATTGAAAAGGGCGTGTTCCCAGGCTTGAGGTGCTGAGGGAAGTCAGCAAAAGCTTTCCTGAGGTACTGTTGACTAAAACAGCCGGTTGAAGAGGACCAAGAAAAGAATGCATGTTCTCTCATGCAGAGAGAACAAAGTATTTAAAGGCAGCAAGGACTAAAAGAAGGCCAGGGTGACTGCAGCATAGGGAGGGAGGGACACATTGGCAGGAGATGAGACTGCTTAGGAAAGGGTATCTGATGGCCACTTACAGACAGGAGGGGCTGTGGCTAGAAGTGGGGTGTGGAGAAGTGAGCACACAGTGTTGAGTGGAGGGGGGAGATGAGTGGCAAGAAAACTGGAGACATCAGACAAGATGTTTGGGGTAAAGACTTCCCAGTGGGACAGATGAAAGCAGGCAGGCTGCTACCCCCAGCAAGCCTCTCAGTGATCCCACAAGGCAAGCCCATGCTTGGAAGGGCGCGGGAGTAATTCATGCTTTTTCCAGCTGCTGTTTGGGCAGACTGGGGAGAGAAGTCAGTTCCTCCACACACCCCTGTGTGGCTTGGGCAGGACTTGGAGCCTCTCTGGTTTTCATTTTCAGAACCATATAGTGAAATGGGTAAAGCCTCTCAGTCCTTGCCAGGAGAAGCATCTAGATTCCCAACAGAATGGGACTCTAGACATCCTCTAAAGAATGAATGTTATTTACCCTCTCTTAGTTTTCATTTTGCCCCTGATGAGGGGGGCTGTATATGAAAGAAAATGCTTTAAAAAAAAAAAAAAAGCACCATTGGCTGCTGTAAGAACTCGTCATTGCAGACTGGCCTTTGCAAGGTGGATAGACCTTTGCTGTTTGGGGGAAAAAAAAATGCAGCCAGCCACTCATTGGATTAAGAGTGTAGAAAAGCAAACGTGTTCAAATCTTAAACACATCATAATTTTAAGCATCCACAAGTGTTTAAAAAGTGTTAGCTGCTATGAGCACATACATCCATTTAGTAGTTAAACATCATAACCTGTTTCTTTTCTAAACACGTGGGCAGGGGAACAGAGGACAGTTAACATGTTAAACACACTGACATGTTTACAATGTGTTGCAAGAAGGTGTTTAACTTTTTGTGCTCCAAAGCTAAACACTTTGGAATTAGAAGGGTGGCTAATTCCACCCCCAGTTAGTGTGGCTATTACCTAGCGGTCGCCTTGGCTCTCAGCAGACGCACCTTTGGAAACACGGACAAGCTAGTGACAACATGGCTTCCACGAAGGGCAATGCAAGGCTGCTTTATGGCAGGATCCTGGGTGCAGATGAAACGGATGTTTTGGAAAACGGATTGGAAAAGGACTTAGTCCTGATTCTGTGAATTGCCAAAGCCAGCCCCTGCCACAGTTAGCACGACCCCTTTCTTCTCTCAGGTGTTCCATCTCTTCTTGCTGGTGGGAGCTTCCGAGGCCTGGGACGCAGGCTGGTTGGGACCTTGGTCTCTGCCGCACACTGGCTCAAACTTCCATAGAGAATAGAGCCCCAGAAGACAGTTTGGAAAGAGAGACAGAGTGAAGAAGAGGGAGAAGGGAAGAAAGGGTGAATATTTGTTTTGTATGGCTGCTTAGTAGATTGCCACGTGGTGTGGGAAACAACATAAATTTATCATCTTATAGTTCTAGAGGTTAGAAAGTCCTTAAATGGGTCTCCTTGGGCTAAAATCGGGCATCAGTAGGGCTGTGTTCCTTCTGGAGGCTGGAGAGGAGAATCTGTTTCCTTGCTTTTCCACCTTCTAAAGGCCGCCCACGTGCCTTGGCTTGTGGCCTCCCTTTGTCTTCAAAGGCAGTGATGGGCAGTGGAGGCTCTCTCCCCCTGTGTCACTTTGACACTGCCTCTTTCACCTCCCTCTTTCACTCCTAAGGGCCAGTGATCACCTGGGTGATCCAGGATCCCCTCCTTAAAGCTAGCAACCTGAACTCGCCCTTGCCATGTAACAACATTCAAGATAACAAGATTAGGACGGAGACATGTTTGGGAGGTGTTATTCTGCCTGCCTCAAGGTGTTATGGAGAGAGGCAGAGAAAGGGAGAAGGAATAGGAGAAAAGGAATTAAATGGAATCACACAAAGTTGGAATACTGTTTAGCCTGGACTTAGAGGCCATCTCAGACAAGCGTGAGTCAAAGGGCGGAGGCTGGCGCTTGGTCACAGCGGGAGCCATTTCATAGGTCTGAGTGCTGTTCTTAAAATTCATTGCATCAGTTAGGGTGTGGGCTCCAGCTGCTATAATAAAATACCCCCAAATACAATGGCTTAGACAAGAGAGAAGTTTCTTTCTTTTTCATGGTAATAGCGGAGGCTGGCAGTCCGGGACCCCTGCTCTCCCACCCTCTAGCCTCTGGCTTCTATTCCTCCGTCCAAGGACATTAGGCCAGTTTTGCTCAGCTTATAGCCTGGGGGAAAGGATGAAAGGACCAGAGGAGGGCATGGACATTCCTTTGAAGGGCATGATATAGAATAGAATGTCTCAAGCTTGACACTCGTCACATTTTGGGCCAGGTAATTCTTTTTTGTGCACTGTAGGATGTTTAGCAGCACCCCGGGCCACTGCCAGTGGGATACCCCAGTTGTGACAACCAGAAATGTCTTCAGGTGGGGAGGTTAGGACCATCCCTGGTTAAGAATCACTGATCCAGGGGCGCCTGGGTAGCTTGTGGTTAAGCATCCAACTCTTGATTTCAGCTCAGGTCATGATCTCAGGGTTGTGAGATTGAGCCCCAAGACAGGCTCCACATTCAGCACAGAGTTTCTTTGAGATTCTCTCTTTCTTTCCCTCTGTCCCTCCCCTCACTCAAGTGTGCTTTCTCTCTCTCTCTCAAATAAATAAATAAGTTAAATATTTTTAAAAATCACTGATCTGGAAAAACCTTCTGGTGTTATCCTATGGTCCTAACAAGCTAGGCAGTCATATACCTGTCTAGAACTTGGAAGCTCTATTACACAGCAAGAGAGAAAATGTTTGGGAACAACTAATGGTCTTTGCATCCATTTCTGGCATCTGGACTGCCAAATTACTGAATCCTACATCATATATCCTACCTCATACTGAATCCTACCTCATATCTATGTGTCTAACATGCAAAATGGGAGGGAAGAGATTAAAGGTGGTCACCAGTAAGAGGAATTTCTGGGGTCCTCTGCCAGAGCTCTGGATGATCATCGGGCACCCCTGGGCAGAGCTGCCTGAGGGGGCTGCCAGCTGGGTCATCACTGCAGCCTGGATTCCCAAAGCTGGGGGTGGGGAGCCCAAGGCATTTCTGGGAACCTGGGCCCTGCCATTCTTATTCCATACATTATGAAATGGGACTTGAATGCCAGGGGCTCTGGCCTGTGTGCTGTCAATTGTAACGTCTTATTCTGCCCTTGGGGGTGACAAGGTGACCTTGGGGACTCACTGGCCTGGATCTGTATAAGGTAGTGGGTTTAAAAGACAGACAGAACTGGGTTCTAATTCTGCTTGTGCCATTTGTTAACTATGTGATTCCTTAATGCCTTCATTTTCCTCGTCCATAAATTAGGACACTGTCATGTCCTGCATTGAAGGAGGTTGTTGGGAACTTAGATGATACGTGAAAAAAGACAGGGCCATCCCCAAGACTTTGTAAGCACTTGGTAGATGGACTCATATGTCTCTTTATTCCTCAGATGATATTTGCTGGGTACCTACTATATGCGAGACTCTGCACTGGCTTCTGGGAATGTGAACATAGCAGTAAGCAAACTTTCTCAGTAGTTGTACTGTGGCAGTTAGTGCTGCTGTTATGACTGTCATCATGATTCTAGAAGCAAGACTAGAGATTGACCATCTGCCAGTGGGGGGGGGGGGGGTGAGGTTCAGCCAATGAACTCGGGGGCTGAGTGTGTGGGAATGAGGCTGGCTATTGGGGTGGGGACACTGAGATCCCGCCTGTATGTTTGATGGGGCCGCTTGGGTAGAGTGGGAAGGGAAGAGTTGGGGAGCTGACTGAGCAGAACAGCTGAGGACTTGGTCTTATAAACCAGGAGCAGGGCTTCAGAAATTCCTAGGAATTCAGAGGACAAGACTTGAGAAGGGGCTGCCATCCTGGGGCTAACAAATGGGGCAGGATGGACCCTCACCTCCCTGATCCGCTGCCAACCCCCATGCTGTCTCACACCTCTTGGCAAGCTGAGTAGGAGGGCAAGTTTGGGAGGCCTCTCCCAAACTTTGGGAGTCATCTCCATTAAATCCTCAGGGAGTCCCTGATGGCTCCAGAGTGGTGAGTCTCAGACTTTCTCCATCTATATCTCACTCTTGGCAAAGTAAAAGACCTCACACATTTCCCCATACTAAAAGGAAGTCCTTCTTTCTAGAACACAACTTAAATTCCATGGTCAATCAGTATAGTCATCCCCTTGCCCCTTTCATTTCATTGTACTGTCTTGGCAAAACCACCACCAAAATTAAATCCAAGTCCCCTCCTATTTACTCCATGCCTGTCTGAGGTAAAAATACAACCATGCTGACAGATCTCACTTTAAATCCACTCCCACAGTTTTCAGGGAGGACTCAGTTACTGCCAGATCACCATCCTTCCCTGTCCGCTCACTCTCTGACTCCCCTAGGTGACTGTCTCTTCTCTCTCCAGCCCCAGAAAGCCTTTCTCCAGTGTGACTTTGTGTCCCTCTTTACCACAAAGTTGAAGGAATCAGAAGAGAACTCCCACAGACTCCGCCAGCCCGTCTTCCCCAGCCCCGACCTAGATCTGTCCTCATGTCCTCCATTTCCTTGGCTGTAACTTGATGAACTTTCTATGCACCTCTCTAGAGCAACCTCTCCCCCTGTGCACCAGATCTCATCCCTGCCGCTTATGCAAGGACATTGCTTCCACCATATTGCCCACTTCTCTCCTCCATCTAAATTGTTTTCTCTCCTGAATCCTTTCCATGCATACAGGCATTTGATTTTTCAACCATATTAAAAACAACTTCTCTTGAACCCATTTCTCCTGCAACTTTTCATTTGCTCCCCATTTGCAGCAAAACTTCTCCAGAAATTTGTCTAAACTTTGTATCTCCAACTCACTTCTTCCGAATCTTTATGGGGATATAAAATGTGTTTCTATTTAAGGTATATAACTTGATGTTTTCCTATAGGTATGTATTGTAAAAAGATCAACACAGTCAAGTTCAGTAACCGATTCATCACCTCCACATAGTCCCTGTGTGTGTGTTGAGAAGATTTAAGATCTATCCTCTCAGCAGACTTCAAGTATACAATTCAGTACTGCTCATTATTATTACCATGTTATGCATTAGATCTCCACAATGCATTCATCTATTCAACTTGTATAACTGAAATTTTGTACCCTTTGACCAACATCTCATTTCCCCTTCCCCTGCCCCTAGCAACCACCAGAGACTACTCACAGCTTATATATATTTGACTATTGTAGATTCCACATATAAATAAGATCATGAGTTATTTTTCTTTCTGTGTCTGGCTTATTTCACTTAGCATACTGTCC
This sequence comes from Lontra canadensis, assembly GCF_010015895.1. NCBI lineage: Eukaryota > Metazoa > Chordata > Mammalia > Carnivora > Mustelidae > Lontra > Lontra canadensis. The sequence continues at coordinate 12,623,546 of NW_022631055.1, read as the reverse complement.
TCCAGGTTCATCCATGTTGTCAAAAATGGGAGGATTTCCTTCTTTTTAAAGCTGAATAATATAACATTGTACGTGTGTGTGTGTGTGTGTGTGTGTGTGTGTGTATACAGAGAGAGAGAAAGAGAGAGAGGTACATATGTAGAGAGATACACATATATATTGGTATATACCATTTTCTTTAATTCATTCTTTGATAGACACTTAGGTTTTCCTATATGTTGACTCTTATGAATAATGCTGTCATAAACATGTAAGTACAAATATCCCTTCAAGATACTGATTTTATTTCCTTTGGATATGCACCCAGAAGTAGGATTGCTGGATCATATGGTAGCTCTACTTTTAATTTTTGGAGGATGATTTCATATTAGCTGTACCAATTTACATTCCCACCAACTGTGCACAAAGGTTCGTTTTCTCCACATCCTCACCAACACTTGTTATATTTTGCCTTTTTGATGATGGCCATTCTAACAGGCTTGAGGTGATACCTCATTTGTGATTTATATTAGTTTGATGTAGTTGCACTTATCTATTTCTGCTTTTGTTTCCCGTGATGTTGGTGTCAGATCCAAAACATTGTTGCTAAGATCAATGCCAAGAAGGTCTTCCGGTATGTTTTCTTCTAGTAGTTTTACAGTTTCAGGCCTTATATTTAAGTCTTTAATTTAAAAAAGTTTTTTCCTTACATTTAAGTCTTTATTTTGAGTTAATTGCTCTATATGGTATTAGATAAAGATCCAATTTCATTCTTTTACGTGTGGATACCCAGTTTTCCAACCACCAACTATTGAAGAGACTCATTTCCATCTTGTGTGTTCTTGGCACCCTTACTGAAGATCAATTGGTCATGAATGTGTGGATTCCTCTCACTCTCTCTTAAATGCACTCCAATCACTCAGCAGACTGCTCTTACCAACTTTCATATTATGGGGCCCACTGGTCAAGTCTCAGTCTTGACCATTTAGTCCATCAACTGCATTTGATGCAAGTTGACCACTTTTTCCTCCTTGATACATGTCCTTCACTTGGCTTTCAGAACAGCACACTGTCATTGTTTTCTCCTGCCTTGCAAGTTGCTCCTTCTTGATCTCCTTTGGTAGTTCCTCCTCATCTCCTTGATCTTTTAGGGTTGATATACCCCAGGAGTTCAGTCCTTGGTTCCCTTCTCTTCTTTATCTACATTGCTTCTTTTGGTGATCTCACTTGATCTCATGGCTTTGCATATTGAATATCACTGATGGTGCCCAAATTTAAATCCAGATCTCTATGCAGATATCTTAGAAAAGATATCACAACTCAGTATACTCTCCTGATCTGCTCACATGCCCACTGATACCTTATAAACCTGCTCAACGCACAGCCATCTCCATTTTGATGGCGACTCCATTCTTCCAACTGCTCAGGCTTGCTACTTCCATGGATACCAACCTGCTTGGAACCTCTGTTATGTCTCGCCTGGATTCTTATAATAGCCTCCTAATTGCTTCCACCTTTGTGTCTCTGCAGTCTATTTTCAAAATAGTAGCTAGAGGAAGTCCTTTAAAATTTAAATCAGATTGTGCCATTTCTTTTCTCAAAACCTTTCAATGGCTCCAATTTCTCTAAGGCTTTACAGGATCTGCCAACCTATCTCAACTCTACGTCTCTGAATTCACCTCATACCACCTTCCTCTAATGTATGTCATTCCATCCCACTGACCATATGGCAGTTCCTCAAGTGTCCTCCACTGTACAAACTACACTGTCTGTTCACTCTCCTGGTATGCTCCTTTCCCAAATAGCCACATGACCTACTCCCCCACCTCCCTCAAATCTTTGCCAAGATGTCACCATTTCGATGAGACCTACTCTGACTTCCATATACCCTATCACCTATCAGCATGCAAATCCCAACCCTCCTTACCCTGTTCTACTTATTTTCCATAGTAGTTATCACTTCCTGACATACCCTGAAATTGCTTATTTTTTAATATTTCTTGTTTGTAGGTCTCTTCCTGATAGAATATAAGCTCTATGAAGGCAGACTCTTTTTCTACTTTTGTTCACTGATGAACCCCAAGGGCCTAGAACAATGGCTAGCATGTATAGTAAGTGAATAGTAAATATTTGTTGGATGAATGCTCAGAAAAACTGTTGCTGTTACGGGAAGACCTCCATGAAGGATGTCTGCCATCCATCCGCCCATCTGTCTACTTACCTATCCACCTATCCATCCAGGTTAACTCAACGAGTGTGTTTTGAGTGCCTGGTCCTTTTTTATCCTCTGCCTTGTCCTGTGGGAAAATGGCATCTACCCCAAAAGAACTTCCAATCAAGTTAGGGGAAAAAGCCCAGACACAGGAACCATTAAAAAGAAGTCAGCCATTGTTATTGAAGCCAGAATGAAAAGCACAGACATTGCTACTCTGGAGGGCTAGTGACAGGGGTGGTAGCAAATATATTTATGGCCTGGCATTCCAGTGGATTTTAGGGTTTGAAGATCAAAGAGGCTTCAAGGACCCACACACTGCATGTCCTGGGGACGCTGGAATCTGCTGGGAGGGGGAGGGAAGAAGCCTGTTCTGGGAGCCCAAGGCTGAGAGAGGAACTACCACCCTGCTATTTACTCTGTGTTTGGCCTCGCCCTTGGGGCTTTCCCCCCAGGAGCTATGGGACAGTTTTAGGCCCTCAGACAGTGGTGACATCAGCTACCTCTGTCCAGGGAGCTGCCCCTTCCTGCAGGCAGCCTCCTCGACACTTGGCGGAGCTGGAATCCCCCCAGCAGTGGTGAGATATGAGAGCCTAGAAGCCAGGCCCTGGCTGTCCTCAGCTTGGGATCCTTTGTTTCACCCCTGAACCCAATCTGAAAGGAAAAGAGTCCTAATCCTACAGCCCTAAGCTGAGCAGCTCACAGCTGGCCAGCCCACCAAAACAAATAAGCCAGGTACCCTGCGATCCACAGAACTGGGAGGAGAGACTCCCAACCCCTCTTGCTCCTCTTCTTTGTTCTGTGGCCCATTGAAGGCTTGTGGGGAGGGGAAGCAGTGAAACACATGGACGCATCTGGTGGGGTTGCTGCAGCTCGGGGAAGGGGCACTGAACAGGGACTCAGGGAGAGAGGCGGCCGGGAAAATTTACATGCAGACACCCCATACACACTACGGCAATAGCTGGCACCCCCAGGCCACGCTCTCGGGAAAGCTGGTTCCTTTCCCGAGGAGGAAGGGGGTGGCGGAGCAAGGAGTAGCTCGCCCAGCTCTCCACTTCTCCCCCCAGAACTCTGAGTGTGCCTCCCACACCATATAGCTATTTCTATGTGGACACGAAGGACTTAATCCTCCGAGCATGCACGAGAGGTGAAATCACTCAGACGAAACTCATTTTGCTCATGGGGCCTGGTCCCTTGCCCCTGCTTTTAGCTTCCTCCTGTTTCAGAAACTCGTCATCCAGGCCTCTAAATGAATCCAAATGCTTCTGTCAAACTTTACGATTTTTCATACCAGTGATTCATATTTATTGTAGCAAGTACAGAGAAATTAGGAAAGCATTCCCGTCACCCGTCATCTCCCCTCCCCGCCAGAGGGAACTACACTGGGGCACACACTGGCCAGCCCGGTCCCCGGCTCACACATATCCATGTGGTCAAGTCATCTACTGTGCTGTTTATCGGTGTGGCTTCTCTCTGGCTCCTTTCCTCCTCTAGTCTAAGCCTACGCATTCTTAGCCTGGGGAGATTCAGGGGAGGAGGAAGCAGAAGCTGTCCCCCCTTCTGGCTCTCAGGAAAACCCAAGCTCCCTGAAGAGTAGGTATTTTGACAGGTGCGCATGGGGACTTGGGAGAGGGAACAAGACAGAGCCTGCCCTGGTCAGGGACAGAGAATGATAGCCCTCAAGTTGCAGAGCCTCTGACCTGTCCTGGTGGCATCTGCAGAGGGGACAGGACACTTGGAGGAAAATGACTGTCCCCAGAGAACAGGTTGAAGGCACTTGAGCTCTCAGGTTTGCTGAAGAGCTACCCCCGCCCCCCGCCTTCTGTGAACACCACATACCTGCAAGGGGCCTATGGGCTTGACCATGAGGATGTCACAGTCACAAGAGACGGGAGGCTGGAGGCTGGCCTCCTGTTTTCTGGGCACCATGTTAGCCTGCTGGATTCTCAGGTATCACTGGGTAGGAGAGGAAACCCCAGGGATGCCTGAAAGTGAATTTCCTGCCAACCCAGCAGGGTAAAACTTGGAGTCAGATATGAGTTGATTTAAATAAGGAAGTGACATGTGATACTTCTTGCATATCTCAACTTGTGTAGTGTGAGTCATACATGCTGCACGTTGATACTTTGAGCAAAAAAGGGGCCATTCTGTTCTGTTACCTGTTTATTTCACTCAGCACCATGTCACATATCCTTCCACATGTATTCATATGCCCTCATTATTTGTAATGGTCACATCACATTCCATCATGTGAATGAGTCCCAAGTTACTCAACCCATCTAAACATTTCCTAACCCAGGCTGCCCCTAAGACCCAAATCTCCAAAGGACTAAAAGAGGGGAGAGTCTTCATTTTGCTGCTGCCCTCAGGAGCTCTGCAATGGCTCCTCAGATCTTGACTTTTCAGGGCTTGGTGCCCAGGAATGACGGGCAGCAGTAGGGAGAAAATGGCCCCAGTAATAACAGTAATTAACATTTCCCCAGCCCACAGGGACAGGCCCTGTTCTCAGCACTTCCCACATATTCTCTCACTTAATCTTTACAATGAGTCTACAAGGTCGTACTCTTTTGATCCCCCATTTTATAGATGGGGAAATCAAGTCTCAGACGGAGAGAGTGGTGACTTGTACGAGATCGGCCCAGTAAGGGGCTGTCCTGGGATTTGAACCCAGCGGTCGGCCAGCAGGCTGGTGCCTTTCACTACCAAATTAGCTGCTTGGTTGGAGACTTTGGGCTGGCTAATGGGAATAAACCAAAAAGGTTTTTTTTTTTAACTTTTCCCCCTAAATTTTGGCAGATTGTATTTTGAGGCTTCCATTTTTTTTTTTTTTTTTTTTTAAATCAAGAAAATCTTCTCTAGTTTCCCTCTAAAGATTCAAGAGCCCACACCCTCTGGGCCGGTCATTCCAGGGCAAGGCCCTGCTGACTGACTGATAGGCTACAGGTCAGTATTTTGAGCTGCTCCTGGTTGATAGGGCCTGACATCCTCCCTCCTGCCTCCCCAGGATCAAAATGACAAGGATGTCCCCCTGCTGGCAAAGGGTCACCGTGCCAGCCTTCTTCAACCTGTACCAATATGTTTCTGTGTAGAAGGTGACCCCATGACTGGGTTGAATCTAGTGGTTCTAACTGAGGGGTGCAGGGTGTTGATGTCTACTGTTCAGCTGTCTATGGGGACCCTGGAGACCCAGCACCATCACTGAGATGCTTTTGCAATATTCAGACGCCTTGGGTCCAGACCTTGGGTTCCAAAGGAACTTCTGGGGTTGGGGCCTTGGACTTGCACCTCTTGGAAAGGGCCCCTAGTGAATCTGATGCCCAGCCTGGGCTTGGGGGTCGGGGTGGGGAGTGGACTTTGACCAGCTTCAAACTTAGATTTCCTCTGCCTCGAATGCCCACTTGTACAGAATGTCTCCCACCCACCTCGGGACATTTGGTGTGGAGGTTGAGGCTGTGTGGGTGTTAGCTCCGTGGATCATGCTGTCTGAAACCTAGAGTTGAGACCCTTCCTGCTGGCATCCAGGGACTGGAGGGGATTAGTGTCAAGGGTCCTGCGACTGTGAACAATCCTTATTAATTGTTACTGGCAGTGCAAATAGTTGGAGAAACACTCAGAACCATTCTGTAAACTTGCAGTTGAAGAATCAAAGGCTTTGGCCATTCTATTCTCAAGCTTAAGAGAACATTGTTTTTTTGGTGTTTTATTTTGCTTTCCCTTCTCTTTTCCATTTTCCTTCAAGGAGGATGAGAAAAAAACAAAATCAAAACAACAACAAACAAGAATGCATTTTCTTGATCTAAAAGGGAGCTGAGTCCTTCTGTTTCATGTCCTACTTTCAGCCCAAGGATGCCAGCACATCTTCCCCATCTAACAGGTGCCTGGGCCTCTGATGGCGAGGGGTTGTGGGCGGTGCAAAGCTCTGAGTTTTAGCGTTTTCTTCCCAGTAGCTAATCTCATCCCTGCTTCTACAGTTGAACCACGGTTGGGAAGCTCCCTTCACTCAAATGCACTGTGGGCAGAAATCCCTACCAGGTACTGTAGGGGGTTGCAAAAGAACAAAATAGTCCGTGTGAGGTTTCGACAGAAACTGGTAAATACCCGTCCGTGATTCTCATTAACCGTAGGAACGTAGTGTGGCCCACAAAGCCCCAAACCCTTTAACTTAAGGTAAATAAATAAATAAATAGATAAGAAAACTATCCCCAGGTTATTGAGCCATATGCACTCTGTTTCAGAAACGAACAGAAACTCATTCGAACTCACATAGCTTCATGGGCTGTCTTCACATCAGACCCTTGGATGACCTTATACTTATTCCCAGGAGGCTGCCATTGACGGCTTTGAGAGCACTTTCCCCGTGGGGCTCTAGGAAGCCAACCCTGGAGTCAAGGGAAGAAGGGCTTCTCAGGGTGCTGGGGTGGCTCAGTCGGTTAAGTGTCCAGCTCTTGATCTCAGCTTAGGTCTTGCCCTGCATTGGGCTTAAACATAAATAAATTATAAAATAAATAAATAAAAAGAGAAGGACTTCTCTGCCCCAAAGTGTCCCTCTTGTATGGGCTCACAGTGCAGAGTGCCATCCTCTTCACTCAGTTAATTCTGGTGGGGGGATTTGTGTCCAAGCAAATAGTCCTTGGCCAGACAGAGCAATGCTCAGTGTATGCCTAGGAGGGCGACTAGAGGGGCTGGAATGCCCCTTTACCCCACACCCATGGATGGTGGTGCGCCTCCCTGGGGGGAAGCCCTGGGGGCCCAGGTTCCCCCAGGAAGTCACAGACTCTTGTCACGCCACACCACAGACACAGCTGCTTATCTGAACTTTGGATTTTTAGAAATGACCGATAATGGAGCACTCCTGCCTGATGGCCCATCCCAGAGTGTGCTGTGTTCGAGGCTCCTTAAGATCAGGAAGGCTCCGCTTTCCAAAGGCATGATTTCTTAGCGATGACTTTCGAGCACCCGAGGTACAAATCTGTTGAATTATTAAAAGCATTTATTAGCCAGATTGGATCCTAGAACAGGAAAATGGTATTAGTGGGAAAACTGGTAAAATCCAAAAGAAACGTAAACTTTAAAGATTTTTTTTTTTTATTGATTTGACAGAGAGAGATCACAAGTAGACAGAGAGGCAGGCAGAGAGAGAGAGAGAGGGAAGCAGGCTCCCCGCCGAGCAGAGAGCCCGATGCGGGACTCGATCCCAGGACCCTGAGATCATGACCCGAGCCGAAGGCAGCGGCTTAACCCACTGAGCCACCCAGGCGCCCAAGAAACGTAAACTTTAATTACTAGGAACCCACCAGTGTTAATTTCTTAGTTTTGACAAAGGTACTCTGGTTGTGTAAGATGTTACCATCAAGAGAAGGGGATACAAGAACTCACTTTACTATCTTTGTAACTTTTAGAAATCTAAAATTACTCTAAAATAAAAAGCTTATTAAAAAAAAAAACTATTTGGTAGGGCACCTGGGTGGCTCAGTCAGTTAAGCACTGGACTCTTAATTTCAGCTCAGGTCATGATCTCAGGGTTGTGAGATTGAGCCCTGCCGTGGGGCTCTGTGCTGAGCAGGGAGCCTGCTTAGGATTCTCTCTCTCCCTCTCCTTCTGCCCTTCCTCCCTCTCATACACACATGCATGGTTTCTCTCTAAAAAAACAAAACACCAAAAAACTATTTGGCAGAATGTCCTCAGCTCTGGCTGCCTACTCTACCTCAGTCTACCTCAATCTACCTCAATCTTGCCCTCCTTTTCCCTCCTACCAAAGAGCGTCGTAGGTTGGAGAGAATAGAGCAAAATGCTGTCAGAAACCTTTCTGCTTCCTTTTGATTCCTGGAGAGCTCGCGGGACATCAGGCACTTTCTAGAAGCTTCCATCATTAGGCCCCTTCCTCCTGAATATTGGTGCCCTTGGACACTCCACCTGTGTTTATTGGGAGCTTAGGGGAAGCTCCAGCCCAATCGTAAAACCCTACTTAAATGAGGGGCCCTGACCCTTAGTTTGATCCAGATGGCCCGAGAGCCTTGGAGCTGGAGTTGGGAAGAGCATGGGCAGAGGTGAGGACGACTAAGGTGGGTCTGCACGGGGGCCCAGAGCCCGCCCAGTGTCCATGACCAGAGGCTGCTCTGTTCCCCACCACGCCTCCTGGGCAAGCTAAGGAGCTCACCCCCCTTCAGTCTGGCTGGCCCTTGATTTTGGAGGGTAGGGCAGGGCAGTGGGCCAAATCCCCCGAGAGCCCTCAGTCTGATCCCTGTCCTGCCTTCAGGCTGAGGCGGAGACAGCAGCCCTCCTCACTTGCCTCTGGACCCGCCCCTCTCCAAGACTCCTAGGGTTTTCCAGCTGTAAGGGAAGACCAGCAGGTGGGAGTGAGTGGGGCCAGGGAGGAGGGAGACAAGCACCACCTCGCTGAGTGCCTTAAGTTAAGCTCTGTGGCCCTCACAGCTTTTCCGAGGCTGACTTTTCTCCCCTGAGCGACTTCACTGGGACAGTCACAGGGTGGCGTGTGTCCTTAATACCATGTCGCTTGCCGATTTCCAAATAGCGTACTTTTGGCAGGAAAGGAGGGCCCGTTTGGAGGTGAACAACAGTTCGAGGCAGGAGGTGGCCGCTGCTTACTGAGGTATCTCCAGGGTGTAGCTCGTAAGAGCCGGGTGAAATAGCAGCATGAGCCCGGCCAGGAAGCTGGGAAAAGCCCCCTCCCCCGCCCCCACCCACCAGGCACTCCAAGATCACCCAGACAAGGAGCACAGCAGGAGGCAAGGTGCGCAGCATGGAGGAATAGGGTCCGGCTGAGCCTGGGAGACTCAGAGGCGGCAGGGATTCCAGGAGACGAAAAAGCTCCGGGGGGATGCTTTCCAAGGAGGGCTTCCAGCCAGGAAAATGCTTGCAGGTAAGAAGGGACGCGGAGAATGAGGGAGTCACCCCGAGGCTCCCCGGCCCCCTGAGCCCTGGGCTGCACGTGTTCTCAGTCTGCAGCAGCTCCCCCACCCCCCAGGGTCATTAACCACGGCAGGGGAAACACCTGCCCCTGCTCTGCGCCCGGGGTTTTATGTCGTCTTCATTGCTTCGTGCTTATCTCATTTATGATTATAGAAAAGATTCTTGGCAGCTGTCACCAAATCCTAACACAGCCTTTAATGTCCCTCGTATATCCTGAGTGTGTCAGTAATTCCACACTCCACATTTATGCCTTTCTTTCGCTTGCAATAAAAGTTTAGAAAAATGTAACTTCGACAGAAATGCCTGTGAGGACAATAAAGAATATAAACACTCGCTCTCCTAGCTCTGGAGGCAAGTGTGTGCGAGCGTGCAAGAGCACACACGCAGAAGAGTATGGACTGAAGTGGCCGTGGCTTGAGGAAGACACCAGGCTGTGGTGGGTGGAGAGCCCGAGTGCCCTGGAGAGAAAGACGGTCAGTGTGATGGCTGGGCCAGCCTGGGCTTCGTCGGGGGGAAGCTTGAAGGCATCGTAGCTGATGCGTGTACTCTCTCGCCTCTCTTATGGGCGTTAGTATGGTTCTTTGGCTTCCACTAGGGAAATGATAGGCCCCCTGACACCATGTCCCTCTCACCTTCCTGCTGGAGACAGAAGCAGGGCCTTGAGTCAGCCCGGATACCATGGTGTGGTCATCGTGGCCAGCGGAGCCTGGCTGGGGATGGCAAGCCCCTAACAAATCCTCTTAGCAAAGGAGGCATTCATTAGCAGGCCTTCAATGAGCAGTTATGGGATAGCTGACCCCATGGAAGGTGGCAGGTCCAGGATAAGCTCCTCGGCTCTCAGAGCGCCAAGTGTCGTCAAGTCCAGGCATGCTATGTTCACGGGGCTCATGCACTGAGCCCTTGTAAGAAATTCTGAAGCATCGTGCCACCTGCCCAGCAAGCTGAGGCCCGTGTACGTTCAAGGGAAATCAGAATGTTTCCATATGTCCTTCAAGGTTTTGTTGTACACTCATATTTGTCATCCCACCTCAGCGGCCCCAGAAGCCATTCAGAAGTCCAATCAGAGTCCTACCACACTTGGAATGTGGGCGGCCCTTTCAAGTCAAGGCGGTGAGCTCAGACCTGCCTTTGCCACTCTAGCTTACCCACTATGTACACAGCGTGCGCAGCGGTATGTCCACAAAGCCAGCCGGGCCACCTGGAAGCAGGAGAGAAGAGATGCCCACCTGTATGCTGGTGAGGGGAGAGCATGTGTCCGTCACCAAGCATGGTGGCTGGGCCTCAGGAGATGCTCGGCTGTCCTCTCCCTTCCCTCCCCTTGCTGCTGGGAACGGGGCTCAGGCCACAGAGAAAAGCACTGGCTCTCTTTGCTCCTGGTGCTCCCTCTTTCATACACCAGGGCTTTGTAAGACCTGGCAGTTGCACAAGAGGGTGGCCCCTAGGAAGGATCTCAAAGTCACAGCAGCTTTAGGGGCTTGGCCTTCCTGGGGAACCCAAAGCCCCAGCTCCCTCACAGTATGGAAGGGTGGTAAGAAGGGGGAGCCTCTGTCACAGAGAATGCCTCAGCAGCCATTCCACCGTCTTCTGGGTCAGCACTATCCCAAATGCAGGTGAAGTCTGGAGTCTGCCACAGCCTTCAAGTTTCCAAATTGGGTGATACCCATGTTGGGAAGTTGTCTAAGGGCCCGAGTAAAATTAAAAGTGAGTCAGGGACGAGCCTTCAAAACTACATCAGAGGCTCTTTAGAAAATTTACTTGGGTTTACAGAACTCTTAGCTGCCAAGGGTCATCCCCATGACACTTAATGAACCTGGATTTAAGTTCTGGCTGGGAGACATTACTAGAGAGAGGTATCGCCTAGAGACAAGGGGTGTCTAGCTTGGAATGGCAACTGCTCCCTGGTGCCTTTGGGATTATAGGATTGCTGACCCTGGGCAAGGGATCTAATGCCTTCTTAAGGAAGTTCAGAGAATACTAGGTCTGATTTGGGGGCTGTGGTCAGCTTTACAGATCATTGGTGTGTGCAAGGCCCAGGGAGCACATGTGAGCCAAATCTAAGTTTCTCACCTACCTCAAATATGGTTTTGGTCCATGTCTGGGGTGTCACACTGGACAAGTCACCCATAGCTCAATGGAAATTCAAGAGAGTCAGGTTAGCAGGAATGGCCTTGTGGTCAAGAAGAGGAAGAGGCCAGATAGAGCTACCGAAGAAGAACCCCTCCTCCCCTTCCAGCCCACACCCAGTGCCTCAGCTGTTGGCCCACACAGTGGCCCTCAGACTATAAGAGGCACTTCAGGAAGCCCAGGGGCTGAACACTGGGACACCCTCTAGGCCACAAGAGGTGGATTCCTCTAAGGTTATGCCCTGGCCTGTTGGCTTGGTGGACAGGAGGGACCAAATCTTTCTGTGTATGGGCTCTTTCTCATGGAGCTCTGTGTGGGTAGAGAGAGTGGTGTTGTTCAGACTTTGTTCTGATGCCTTCTGTCCCACCTGTTGGGAGTTTTTATTATAAATGACAATATCATAAGACCTTTATAGGGAAATCCTCCCATCCTCCAATCAACCAATCAGCAAGTCTTCATTGAACAATTACTGTGTGCTAAACTCTACTAGAGCTTTAAGAAAAGACAGTAAGACGTAAAAGAAGAACCTTGAAAGAGAGGATAAAGACCTTGAGAAAACAGCTGCAGGACAGGTCCAAACAAGCAAAGTGCCATAGAAGCGGAGCTTGGCAGGAACTGAGTTGCCATGAAGACAAGGGAGGGTGGGAAAAACCTTGGAGTTTTGCAGTTCCCAGCTGCTGAACTGTATGGAAGGGAACAAACAGAGATAGAGGAGCTGGAAACCCTTGGTAAGGCCTCGGCTCTGCCCTTTAACTGCTGCATGATACCAGGCAGGGCACTAACCTCCCCAGGCCTTCCCTGATCTGAAGGATGGATGATGACATTTGCCCTGCCTACCTTCTGGGAAGCTCGTGAGGATCTAATGAGACTGGGCATGGAGATGAAGCTTCTAAGAGTTATGGAGATACTATTGGTGCTGAGAAGGCTTGGTCGGTGAGACCTTGGAGAGCACCAGAAGGAGCAGTCACCCCAGGGTCCCATGTCCTCAAACACTGATGTTTTCTTGGATTTCTGTTTTCTCTGCCTTTCTCTGTCTATGATGTCCTTCTAATCCTCTAAGACCTGGGTTAGACCCTACTCCCCCAGGGAGCCTACCTGGATCTGAGCTTCCTTATTCTGGGCCCCATTATACTGTACGGATGTCCTTCTGCCTCGTGGTCCAGCTGATCATTTGTATGACTCTCCTCTGTTGGACCAGGAATGACTAGGAGCTAAGACTTACATTATTCATCTCTAAATTCCAGAACACACAGAAGGTACCCATTTGTGGATGGGAGCTGAAGGCGATGACCTCATACGTCCCTGGAGGCTCCATGCTGAGAAGAGGTTCTAGGCTCTCACAGCCTAAACAGACTGCTCTTCCCTCTGAGCTTTGTTACTCTCTGCTCAGTAAGGATTTGGAGGCTGTTTCTGATTTGGAAACTGCAGCCAGAGTGCTCTTGGTGCCGTTTTCCAAAGTCAACATTCCCAAGCTGAACTGGGGTGGAGAGGAAACAGTGCCCCTGGACCTCGGAAGAAAGGATCAGTGTGGTTCCATTATTCAATTAGGCTGAAGAACGCTCACAGGCGTGTCCTGAATGAGGGGTGGTGGGGGCACCAGGGAAGGCAGATGCTACGTGTTAGACCATCCTCCCACTCTAGAGAGGGAGCCTGGGGCGGGTGGTGGGGATGTGGGGTGGGGGGGAAGCATGGGGTGAAAGGTCAGGGTGCTGGCCTCAAAGATGCCACTAATTATACACATTTAGTCATTCAGGGCCTCCGTTTTCTCATCTGCCAAATGCAGATACATTGTTATTTCCCAGATTTATTGTGCGACTCAATTTAGACAATCTCTATAAAGAGGTTTTTGTGAATCTCCGAAGCCCCACTGTGGTCTAATGGGAGGTACACAGGGTCATTCGTGGGCTATGCAATCCTGGTTAAGTCTCAGTTTCTCTGGACTTCAGAGTCTTCAACAGAAATAAGGTGTTGGATTGGATTGTCCTGATAGGCACTCAGAGTTCAAAATGTTCATGTGAAGAAGAGACACACACACATGTAGTTTATATTCCAGAACACACTGATTGGCTGGCATCTGCATAGTCATAAATTATTGCTTCTGTCAGCCTAATTAAACATCCATAAAATGTTGACTACCACTCTTGGCCTTGTACTTGTTGACATTTTATTGTTTGGCTCTTGTACTATCATTGATTTTGTGGATGCCCATGTCTTGTGGTCCCTTTAGACCAGCACTATCCAATAAATATGATATAAGCCACATATACACTTTAAGATTTTCTAGTAGTCACATTAAAAGAAGTAAAAAGAAATAGGGGAAATTGATTTTAATAATATGTTTTATTTGTCCCAATATATCAGAATAGTATTATCTCAACATGCATTCAACATAAAGCATGTTTTTACTATTTTTATTGTGTTATAACATACTTAGAGCCTGTGTCAGTTTTCATCAGTCACATTTCAAGTGCTCCATGGCCCCTTGTGGCTGGTGGCTACCATATTGGACAGTGAGGGTCTGGGTTGTAAGCTGCCTGAAGGCAGGGACTGCATCCTGTGGCCTTTAACACCTCCTTCCTTTAACATCTCCTTCAGTCCTTACTGCCATCTGCGAAGCTGATACAGTTAACTAATGCCATCGTATACACAAGGAGACTGAGGCTTTGAGGAAAGCAAGCACTTGTCCAAGACCATAGCACAGGTTGTAACAGACATGACCTTGGAACCTAGATAGTCTGAGGCTGGAGATGTAGAGGATCCTAAAATGGCTGCTGCCTTCATTTACTTGTCCACTTAGCTCTGGCCTCACTGCTTAGTCAATCTGGGTGGACACCATGCCTCGTGCCGACATGGACGAGGCACCATGTTCCTTCATTTTGCAAAGAGACAGACGGTGGTGGTTTCCTTGTTAGGTTTCTCTCTCCCCTTCAAGAGAAAGATGAGGCTGGAGGATGACTCTAGCATTATGGTCAGTTTCTTTATCATTATATCTGCAAGCCTGCTTCAGCATCTCCGGGGAACCGGGGCTGGGTGCATTCCTGCATTTCAGACTGTGTTTCCCCTCCCCGTTATCTCCCGATTCTGTCAGCCCCCCTGCCTGGCTCCTCGTTTCTCCTTGGTCTATATCCTCCAGCGGAGCCTGGAGATGGTTATCACACACACTCTCCGTCAGACCTGACTTGAGCCAAACTAAACATGGTTTCCTCTCTCACGTGGTGATCTCAGCTCGTTGCTTTTAAGAACAGACATCCCATTTGCTTTCCTGATGAAGATTCTCATTGTGGAAGCCTAGGCCTGCCTGCAGCCAGGAAAGATGGGTCTGTGCCACTCTGAGGGGAAGCCTGATGGACTAGCAAGGTCCTTGGCTACAAGCTACTCACCAGTGGTTTCAGGTGACGGTTCTAGAAAATGAGTGAGGAAGTCCCGGACTTGAGGGCAGGTGGAGATGCAGGAGACAGAGCCAGAACCCATTAGCCAGTATTGATGCTCACTTGGAAATGCCTGGCTTAGGGGGGCAGTGCTGGGGCTGAAGAGGAAGCAAGGTGCAGAATTTGAGGCCCCCAAGCTGGAGTAGACAATACCACAGTCAGGGCCCTGGGCGGGAGATGAGGTCTGAGAAGGAGGGGCCCCTCACAGGCAGGGACCACAATCCATGTTCTGTGTACCACCCCCTTCGGTGTGTGGGCACATAAGAAGTCACAGAATCTTTGGGATGAAGGAACCTTAGAGGTCAGCTGTGTGGATCCCCCTACCTAAAGCCAACGTGGCCCACACAGTGGGCTCAGTCAGTGCTCTGGGAAGTCTCAGACTTCCTTGGGAAGGTTTCAGGAATAGGATTGTCCTGTGCAAGATTTGGGACCAATTATACTAAAAATTTACTCGTTGTTTATCGGAAATACCAATTTAACTGGATGCCATTATTTTCATTTGCTAAGTTTGGCAACTCTGCTTAGAGGCTCTGCCCAGAAAGAACGGGGGGCTCCGGGATAGGGATTTCTACCACCCACTCACCCACCAGTTTAATCAGACCACCTCTGCTTTTATCTCTCAGTGATAGCTAAAACAAAACTGTAATCAAACCCAATCCCTGCCCCTCTGTGGTCTACGGTCAAGGAGAATGGTAGGCATTCCAGCAAGAGATCTGGGCATGGCCAAGGTTATTAACTCTCCCCAAATAGGTGAAAGTCATGTTAAAGGAAAAGTATAGATCTCTCCTGAAAACCAGCCTAGGTGTTTTGCTGTTGTTTTGGTTTTTTAAGGAATTAATCCACAAGACGATGAGTTGTGGATGAAGGAGAGATAACTGCATGTGGGAGGGATCCCGCCACTGTCTGTCCTGCCCTCAGGTTGCCCAAAGACCTTCAGCCCAGAGCGCATGCTCCCTCACCTCCTATAGCAGCTGACGCTGGGCTGGGAAGAGGCACTGGGACAATCACCGGACCCCGGGGAAACCTGTGAAATTAGCAAGATATGGGGAAGGACCTAGGGGTTAGGAATTGACACTCCAAATGGGGAGCAGTGGGGCCACCAGGGGAAAGCATGGAAATGCTTTAGGTTCCTACCCCTCGGGGGATAGCACTAGAGAGAAGTGAGGGCAGAAGAGGAGAGTCCTGGAATGAGGAAACATCCTTATCACCCTCTTTCTGTATGTATGCTCACCAGTACTTGCTATTTTCTGTGGTTGGGTTTGTTTATAGTAGCCGTCCTAATGGATGTGAGGTAGTATCTTGTGGTTTTGATTTACCTTTCCCTAATGAACGATGCTGACCATTTTTTCAAATGCTTAGTAGCCATTTGTATATCGTCTTTGTGGAAATATCTGTTCAAATCCTTAGTCCATTTTTTAAATTGGGTTGTGGATTTTGTTGTTGTTGAGTTGTAGGAATTCTATATATATTCTGGATATTAACTGCTTATCAGATACGTGATTTGCAAATATTTTCCCCCATTCTGTGGGTTGCCTTTTCCTTCTGTTGATTATGTTCCATGATGCACAGAAGCTTTCTATTCTGAGGTAGCCTAGAGATTGTGCATTTCCCCATGATCATGAATTGGTGAGAGAGTCAGGAGGAGGCCAGTCTTGGTGGCAGGAGTTAGCATCTGGGGCAGGAAGGGAGGTACCCACCAGGGCCTTTTAGGTTCCTGGAAGCACCCACATTTGGGGAAAGCTTCAGTATTTGAAGCGTGTGGTCGGGAACTTGATGCCTGCTGGGCATGGCTGCTTCTCCCTGGGGCTCAGACCCATACACTGGGCACTGCACACTGGGCACTGGGCCCAGTTTGAGTGTCAGGACCTGGCATTTCTGTTGATTGCAGTGGCCACTTCTTAGAGCAGCCTAAAGGTCTAGATTCTTTAGGGCCACCCATTCCCCCCCCACCCCCAGCCAGGGGAAGAAGGGGCAGTGTCTGGGAGGGAAAAATGCACATCTCTCTTTCATGTTTGACTGCCCTTGGAGTCAGACCTGCCTGAGGCTGGGTTCAGCAGTAGGTCCTCTCTATGGAGGTTTGCAGTGGAGAGGAATTCCAGAAAGACCCAGAGCCGGTACCTAGGCTGGGGCTAGAAGTGTGGGCTTTTGGGGGTAAGGGTGTGACCTGGTCATTAAAAGCTGCCAGTAGGTAGGATCTGACCAAAGGTGTCCGGGATCAGCCTTCATTGATGAGCACTTTGAAAACCCCAAGTGACTGCTCTTCTCCTGAGGAATATGCCCCAGGGTGGGACTCCCCATCATGCTGTAGAGAGCAGGCCTGTGTCTGTCTTCTAAGCAAAAGAGAATGGGCTGGCACTGTGTGCGCCACCAGTCATTGGGAGCAAGAGGAGGGGAGGCCCTTGTTCCTGTGTCAGCAGGGTCACAGTGAGAGACAGTAAGTACACCAGACAGGCTGACAAAATTGGCAACCGCTTCCAGTGGATGCTCTTTAAATACATGTTCCCTTTTTATTTGGAGGAGAGGTGGAGCTGTGTGTGGGAAAGGGCACCGAGGGAGAACCTTCCAGGCTGCTACAGTTTCTCCTCTGGTTTTGAGAAATTAGTTCCATTCAGGCTCCAACTTAGGTTGCTTTCCAGTACAACAAGAGACCCGAGTTTGCTATGCCTTTAAGTGCAGTGAAGGGCCATCCATTGTGACTTCAGAATGACCCTTCGGGGCTCCTGTTCCACCTCTCCTGCTACCCAGACACAGAGACCCGAGGGGAGTTCAGGAAATGCATCTTTCTCCATCTTGATACATCATTGCTCAGTTTATCAGGACTTATAGATTGGGCCGCTAAGTTTCCAGGCCGGCCACCCCCAAAATTAGTGCTGCCTCTGAGGAGGAGTCCTGACCTTTCGGATGAGCCCCAAAGCCAGGGTCTTTTGCATAGGGGAGTCCAGACTCGCTGGGAAAAGGAAAAGGCATGGTGGTGGGCAAGCCCTCTTGTTCAAAGTTTTAAGTCCAGGGGAGGCAGTCAGAGGAGACCCAGCTGGAGGGTAGAGTTCATGGCCGTGCCGGTGAGCCTGCTGTAGGGAGTAGGCAGAAAGTCACCTTGCAGTGTCCTTGAAGCCTGAGGGTTTGAATTGGTGAAGAAAGGGGAGACAGTTCTTCTAAGGTGGAGGAGTTCTTTGTGGACTGGGAATAGGTGTGGAGGGGGTTAGTGGTGGGGAAAGAGGCTGGCAAGGCCCACATTTTAGAAGGCCTCGAAAGTTACACTGAGTGTGGTCTTGAACCTGAGATTTTGAACAATAGCTTGCTAATATTAATGGGCCCTGGATTCCCCTTGCAATACAAAGAGGCAACATTCCACACTCCCCATCCTGCGTCCTTTCTCACTTAAAGCTTCTCAGCAACCTGGAAAACCTGTCTTCTGTCTTGGACTGGAAAAGGCTCTGGTATTGCCCATGGCCCCTGGGAATCTAGATGTTTTCCCTGCTGGGAAGGAGCTCAGTTTTTAAAAATCCAAGAGTTTGCAATGAGACGTAATTTTCTCTTGAAAGCAGTTAGTGCCTGCTGATTTCTTGGCACACAGTTGCTTTGAAGAATAAATTGCAAGCTCCATACAATTTCCCATAAATTGTATCAAAAGACGTCTTTCTCCTTATGCATTTTATTTTTAAACAGGTTCAGACTTTAGCCTCTAAGTAGTGAAAGATCCCAAAGCACAAACTCCCTCCTCATTGTAAATATGAAGGTTTATATATGAAGTTCCAGATGGGATTAGAATCTGATTATGTTGTTGATGGACGAGTCAGTGCTGCTCCCAGCAAACTCTATACTGCTGTTTCCAGGTGAGAGACAGGTGAGAAAGTGCTGGTGCCTCTAGATAATCGTGGGATGTCAAAAGGAGGATGAGAAGTCATTAAAACAAAAACAAAATAGGGTCGGCTGAAGGAGGAGAAAGGAAGAGAGGAGTTGGGGAAGGAGGAGAGGAGAACAATTCTAGGGCATTGGAGAACATTGATGGTGGGGGAGGTGAGAGGGGACATAGGGCTCATGCCAAAGTGAGGAAGCCAGGGACCTGAAAAGGAGTCCCCAGAAGCCCTAAAATCTGACCATGGCTGTTTTGTAATTCTGCTTAAACCAATTTTGCATCAGGAAAGAGGGCTGCCCTGCTCCTAGAACCCAGAACTCGTTTATTATCCTTTGCCTATATAATGGCGTACATGGATTAGCCTGAGAATATACCAGCAAGTGTAATAGGACTTCACGGGGGAGATTTGTTCTGTTAACTGACTTCTGGGGCACAGAGGACTTGTAACTGGGCCTCCCTAAATTCATATTCAGGCAGGCC
Source organism: Lontra canadensis (assembly GCF_010015895.1). Taxonomy (NCBI): domain Eukaryota; kingdom Metazoa; phylum Chordata; class Mammalia; order Carnivora; family Mustelidae; genus Lontra; species Lontra canadensis. Next base: position 12,604,537 of record NW_022631055.1, on the reverse strand, counting down.
TTCCTTGGAACATGATGTTGGCGTAGGAAGGTAGTTTGCTCAAGAGACAGATTCAAACACCCAAAATGATTCCCCTTTGTAGGACCATTGAGCAAGGAGATTCCCAGATGTATACAAAGATCCATCTTCAAAATGTTTGTATACCCATATACAGAAACTGATGTTCATAATAGCTAAAACATAGAGGCAACCCCATTGTCCATTGACAGATGGATGGATACACAGAATGTGATACATACAGACATACAATAGGACATTATTCATCTTAAAAAAGAAGGAAATCCTGAGACAGGCTACAACATGAATGATGCTTGAAGACATTATGCTAAGTGCAATAAGCCAGGCACAAAAAGACAAATATTGTATGACTCCACTGCTACAAGGTACTTAGAGCAGTCACATCCGTAGAGTCAGAAAGTAGAATGGTGGTTCCTGGGGGGCCAGGGGCAGGAGGGAATGCCGAGTTGCTGTTTCACGGGGGCAGAGTTCCCATTTCACAGTGAAAAGAGTTCTGGAGGTGGTTATGCAACATTCTGAATATATTTAACACCACTGAGCTGTACACTCGAAATGATGAAGGTGGTAAATTTTATGATATGTAGATTTTATCACAATAAAAAAATACACACCAAAGAGTTTATTTTCAAACCACCGATACCTGACCAGAGGCCAGAGCCTCTGAAATAGAGAGAGAGAGCCTTGTAGTGGCAACCTGGGTCTCTTGAATATTCTTCAGATGGAAGGATAGAATGGTTCTTAAATCAGGGGCAGTGGAAAAATTAGATTCTATTTATGAAAACGCCCCAGATAGCAAAGTTTTCAGGTCTGTGCTATGCCTTTTGGAAGAATGAAGCCCACATAAGCAGAAATTCTCCCTTGGACTGGAGGTTTTCCAACTCTCCTCAAAATGGAATGATGGGGGTTGGGGAGAAGTTAGCATTTCTCGGGAGAATCTGCTCTGAGGGGTCACTGCACACACTGGTGTGATCCCAGGGCAGCCCGGGTGGTGGTTCAGGGCACTGAATGGAAGTCTGGGATTCACAGCCCTCTCTGCCACTTACCAACTAGGAACACTGGAAAAATGACTTAACCTTTCTAAGCCTCAGTCTTCGCATCCATAATGAGGGATAGGTCAGGGAGCTTTTGCGGAATTATAAACTACCTGAAACTATGGTAACTTAAGATAGCAACCAGTTCCTAATTTCCCATGATTCTCTGGTTTAGCTGGACTTCAGGTGTGGGCTGCCATGGCTGAGGGAGACAGGCTGACCTCCTTCCTGGGCCTGTGGCCTTGGCCCCAGGTGGCCGGAATAGCTGGAGTCTTGCCCTGTCTGGTCCCTCTCCCTCCGGGAGTGTTGACTGTGCTTGTTCACATAGCAGTGACATGATTCGAAGCTGTGAGAGAGGGCAAGCCCTGATGTGCAAGCACATTGAGACCTTGCTTTATGTTTGCTAATAGTGCCTCCCTGGCCAAGGCAAGAGGATGGTCAACTCCAGATTCGAAGGATGGAGAATTCACTTCCATCCACTTCTCATTGGGATAAGATGCAAAATATTGTGGCTTTTTCTTTCTTTCTTTCTTTTTTTTTTCAATCTACCACAAAAGATAATGACAAAATCTACCTCAGAGGGGTTATTGTGAGGATCCTTTCAGATAATGCATAGAAGCAAGGTTCTTGGCCCAGTCCCGGCACATAGTAGGCCTTCCATGAATACAAGTTTCTTTTCCTGCTCCATCTCCTTCCTGATTAAGAACACATCTTTATGAAAGACACAATGGATCTGTTGACTCTAATTCCATTCTCTTTCAGAACACATGGAAATTGAAGCCATGTGGGGCTTAACAAGAGATCAAATAGTGCCTTAAACGTCCCAGGGCAGCAGCCGTGTCCCCAGAGTCTGGGCGGCCCCTGTGATGGGGCCTGCCCTGCCTGGTGCTCTAGGCCCCTCTCCCCCCAGACTGCTGCAGGTCGGTCTTTTTTTCATTACAAATTGCTCATAAGCACACACATCCCCAGATGCCCGCATAAAAGCTGGTATTAAAGTTGTGTAATGGTGGTGTGAGCCTTGTTATGATTAGGGCAGCAGTAAGCTGTTCCCCAGAGCTTGGGGCTCCAGTGGGAAAAGCCCTGGGAAGCCATGCCCACTCCCCAGTACAGTCTGATCCCTCCCCACTCCCACCCCCAGGAAGGTTGGAGGGGGGAAGATACCGAGCTATGCAATCTGTTGGTGAACCAAGAATCAAGAGAATAAGAATTAGCAGGAACACACACCTGAAGAGAGAAACCTGAGGGAAAAAAAAGAAGCATTTGATATTTTCATGGGACTCTGCTAAGGAGGGTTTTCTGAGGCACGGACCACAGCACTTGGCACCTGTCAGAATATCACGCCCTACACCTGGATGGCCCTTCCCAGGGACCGATCTTCTTGTTCTCACAGCCCAGTGAGCTCTGCAGACACCTCAGCCCCATTTTATGGACGTGAACACTGAGGCTTTAGACCTGTGTTGTTTTTCATTTCCCAGGAGTGCTCTTCCCCCTGCATCTGGGGTCCCCTCCTGTTCCTTGATCTTGAATGAGCCATCATCCCTGATGACAGCACTGAGGAAACATGAATTAATGTCCTCTAGAATATGCAGTCGTTAACAAGCATGAGTGTGTGTTGTGTGTGTGGTCATACACCAGAAAATAAATCATCCTTGGCCTCCTGCCATCGGAGCATCTAGAGTTCTTACAATGACTGATTAAAATTGCATGATGAGAAGCTATAAAAACCTGAACCTGGAGGCTACAAGATGTTGCAAACGAGGAAAGGGGTTCTGGCTTCTAAGAAAACTGGTCAGAACCAGAATGGAAGAGAAGTCAAGCGATCAGGTGCAGGCCAGCCTTTGGAGGGTCATGATAATAATGATTACAACATTCAACCTTGAATAGCACTTTGCTGGATGCCAGAAACTGTGCTAAAGATTTGCGTGGATTGCTCCCCACCACCATCACCAGCACCCTATTCAGCATTACCCCCACCCGTGTTCAGTGCTCCCTCCCAGCTGGCTGTTTCCTGCTGGCACCTGGTTTATTTTCCTTCCCCACGCTCTTACTGGAGGCCCGTCCGTGTGACGAGTGTTGACCAGTGCTTGGTGCATGGAAGTGCTGTGTGTCATTTCTGGGCCACAGCACTGACGAGTCTGTAGAGGCTCTGCAGAGCCCTGTTCTGTTCATGGAAGCTTACGGTAAATGGGGTGGCCCCTGGTTGAAAGAGCCTGGATCTGTTGAGCTCCCATGTGGGGGACAACTGCCTTGGGAGGTGCCTGGACCTGTAGCCGGCTTTGCTTGAATACGGAATAAGCATCTGTTGTTTCAATCTACTGAAATTTGGGGGCTGTTTGTTATCGCAGTGCTATCTAGCATATTCTGCCTTGTGCACTTGCCCTGGGCACTCAGGTGATAAGTGAGAACACCAGACTTCGAAGCCCTATATGGCTCCAGAGCACAAAGCCTTTACTGCCGTCGTGTGATTCTACCAGCCAAAGTCATGACTGGTGCGAAGCCCTGAAAGGACTTTTCAAACTGGAGGTGACCTGATGACTGCAGGGTTTAGGGGAGCCTGACCTGGCTTAGATGTGGAGGGTGGGCTGGACCAGGGAGACGAAGAACACGGCTCTGCCCCGTCGGGTCACCTGAGGTTCATGCTTCCCCAACATCTGTCTCACGGGGGAACAGCTTCATGGCCCGCCCTGCCTGGGCACTGTCACTGCTTTTTTTGTGTGTCTCTGGAGGACAGCTGCTTCACCTCGGGTAGGGTGGGAAGGGGCAGCTGGTGTGCCTGCGGGGGTGATGCTGCTACGGAGGGGGCATCGAAGTTCTCCATTCCCCTCCCGGCTCCCCTGGGCGCTGACAGCTTACTCAACACTGACTTTCTTACAGCGGACCTCTCCTTTGGGGTCCCACCTTAAAACAAATGCCACGTGCCCAGAGATGGGGTTGGCCATTTTAATGGGTTTTTACTGTCAAGTTCCGCCATATGGTTGTGGTGTTGGTTTATGGCCGTGTTTCCAAAGCTTGCCTAGACTTAAGATTACCTGGGGCCAGAGAGCATACCCTGTCCCCCACCCGCCCTGAGGTTGTGATGTCATTGGTTTGCTGTAGGACCTTGCATTTTACGTGCTTAACAAGGCCTCCAGAGGACTTCTTCCTCTGCAAGGTTTGGAAATAGTGACTTACGCGGTGCCCAGTTCCTCTGACAGAGCTGTTTGGGGAGTGAGGTTATGGGTTACTTTGACATCATGTGTACCACACAGAGCCCTTATCCCTGAACTCCCCTTCAACCAGGGAAATCTTTTTGTCTGTTTCATTTCTTTACTTGAAAAAGACTTAAGTTTTAGTTTAAAAAAAGAATGACCCAGTCGTTCAGAATGAAAGCCTCTGGTTTACTACATACCTCGGGATTCCCTTGGAGAACCCAGGCAATAATTGCTTTGCAGTCTCCCTTCCAGGAACATCTATGATTCTTCTGATGAATGGTTTGCTTTTTACCTTGGTGACCTTGTCAGTCTTGCAACTAATGGTACCATCCTCTTGGCTCTGGGATCTGGGAAACACAGAGACGAAGTGACAGTTCCCTTTCACAAAGATTTTCTGTAGCATCTAGGATTCGTCTTCTTTTTCTCCCCTCATTTTCCAGTCATTTGGTACAATATCATTTGTATCTCAAGTGCATTTCTACATATGTTTTACACAAACTTTATTTGGAAGGAGGTGGAGTGAACACAAGTAAAGATAATTCTGTGGTAATAGTTTTACAGAATCATTGGCTCAAGAGTTTCAACTCGTGGGAACTACAGGAGCTTAATGAGAGGACAGTCCACCATACCCCAGGGATCCTGGGGCACAGAGAGGGGAAGTGATGCTCTAGGGTCAGGAGACAGAGAGGCATCTTGGGAGGGAAGCCAGGCATCCTGATGCCCAGCAAATTCTAGTCCTTAGACACTGCCCGGTGGTGGGGGGCACCCTCCAGCATGGCTGAGTTCCCTGCTGCCCAGAAACAACTTTCTTAGCACCTAAGACATTCAACAGTAGGGAGTCCATTCCTCTGGGTCTTGAGAACTCTTAAATGTTCAGAGTCTCAATGAAAAAGCACAGAGATCCCTGGAAAGGAAGCAAGCCTCCGGTGTCTCAGCTAGTTCCAGGGGAGTCTCAGGAGGTGACAGGGAACACAATTCCTGGGAAAATGAGTGAGCCAGGCTGTCCCAATTCCTGATGGCTCAAGCCAGCAAGGGGAGGGGTGCGCGTGGGGTGAAAGAAGCAAAAACTGTGGCTCTTCCCTAAGAGTCTGGGGCCTCTGTGGGCCTCCTGCAGGCTCAGACTAGGATATGGAAAGAAGAAGAGAAAGATGGGGAAAAGCCTAGTTGGCAGCTCTGCCAAAGGCCAACTGGGCAGAGTTCCCACTTACTTCCAAGTGCCCTTGAAAAGATTGTGCCCCTGTCCCCTGGGGAGGCAGAAAGCACCAGGGTGCTCGGTGGGAGCCTGTGTGGAGGACCCTGAGAGGGAGAACAATGAGCTGTGGAGGGAAATGCTCCCGGAAGAACTCAGAAACCATGAAACCTCCCCCAGTGATGGTTCAGGTTTTGTTCCTTCCCTAGTCTCTTGGCTCAAAGACCCCATGGCTGCCGGGACCTGTGGCTTGTGGCCTTGTGGCCTCATTGGGACCCAGTCCTGGCCCGGCCTTTCATGAGACAGACATGCGTGTGCATGTGTCTGAGTGTGAGCGTGAGGCCTGGCGGGCACGCAGAGGCCCGCCGCCGTCTATTACATGGAGAAACATCTGTTTTCTGCAGAACATCCACAGTATCAGATGTTTTACTACAAGGAACCCCTTTAAAAAAAAAAAATGAAAACTGAACATGGAAATCAAGGTAACCACATTTTAAACGTTTATGGAAGATAAAGGTTTAACCACAGGTCTTTCATCAAATGGTGGATACCAGAAAAAAGTCGAGGGAATGCTCTTTGGCTGTCCTCACCTGCACGGTGAAACCTTTGCTGAGTCTCACCTAATTCAGTGTCGGGGCCTCCGGGCAGCTGGGAATATTCAGCAATGTGTCTAAATGCCGGTACACAGCAGCCCCACCATTTGGCCCAGTCTGGCCATGACCACTGGGAGCGAGGGATTTGCTCAAATGAAAAGCCCAGACTCCAGTGTGAGGCAAATGGCACCCCAGGGCATACAGCGGCACAAGGCTCCTGGCCTCCTCTGGAAGGATGGGCCTCTGACTGGTTCCCAAGCTGTGAGGGTGTGGGCAGGGGAGGCAGGAGGGCCTGGCCTCTCTGCCCCTTTGTTCCTGCTTTCCTGGGGTCCAGCAGTGCTGGGCCAGATCAGGAAGGCCCCTCTGCGACCTCCCTGTGCAAACAGAAAGAGCCAGGGGCTGAGCCTCTCTGTTAAGGTGCTCTAGCCTCCCAGAAGTTACACTTCTTGTGCATTCCAAGGGTTCTTCCTCCCAAGAACTAATGCATACTGGGATTTTATCACATTTTCTCGGCGGAAAACATTTCCCATGTTACAGATGGGAAAATTGTTGGGGGGGAGGAAGGGGGATGTCCCAAAGCTCCCGACAGAGTTCTGAGGTTGCCTGGCACGCCAGCAGAGAGAAAGGCTGAACTTTCCTGATGGGGACTCGTGATGGGCTCCCAAGGTGGCACCCCTTCTCTCCCCTCTGCAAGGTCTTGAGCCAGTCACTCCTCCTTGGATCTGAAGTAACTTTTCCATTTTAGGGCAATCCCTCGTCTCCCAGCCCATTGCAGGGTCTTATCTCTCTGCCCATCAGCCGCCATGTCCCCCGAAGCACATAAAGTGTAGGATGGAGTGAAGGATCCAGTTGAATTATGGGACCTGCAGTTTACAGCAGGGGCCCTCCAGACATCTGATCCAGTGTCTGAGCTCAGTTACCTCGGCTCTGGCTGAGGCTGATCAGACTTTGGGAAGAGGGGGCAGTTCTAGAGGGAGAGGATGCTGAGGAGGAGGGGAGGGCTGTGAGGGCTGTGAGCTCCGTGCAGCAGTGGGTCCTGGGCACACTTCAGGCCTCTGTGGCCTCATCACCATTCGCCACTGAGCCATTCCAGTGGTGGGAGGGTGACTGGAAGTAGGCAGTGAGATGGGGCCATGGGACACTGTTTTGGCTGCTTTGGCATGCCAGAGAACTGGGTCTCCCTCCCCACCAGGCCTAACCCAAGCGGCGGCCATCTTGCCGAGTTAGCAGGAACCAAAACGTGAAAAGATTTTCAAGTGGGGCAGTGAAACCAAAAGTGCTTTCTAGATTCACAAACCTCTTTGCTATCAAATAAACTGGAGGATTCTTTGTGGTCCCCGAGCTCGGTCTTTATTAAAATTGCCACAGTCCAGCTGCTCAGCAAAGAGTTGCTCACACAACAGTGTTCTATTTTCTTGGGCACAAGGACATAGGTACATTTGCAAAACACAGACATGTGCCACTCTGGCCAGGACCCTTCCCAAGGATCCCTGCGGCCCATGACTCTGATTCTGGGATCCCCAGGGTGCATTAGGTCAACATGAAAGGCTTGAGGAACACTGAAAGCTTCTGCATCCAGGTGTTAGAACTAACCAACAGCTTAGAGCCAGGCCCAGGGTAGGGTCTCAACAGATGTTTGTTGAATGAATAGGAATCAAGAGACCCAGATCCTCATTCCGGTTCTGTCCTTTGCTAAGTGTCTTTAACTAAGACACGGAACTTCTGAGCCTCGGTTCCTTCTGTGGAAGGGCCTGCAAATACCCATCCATAACATCTCCACGGGCTGCTCCAAGGGGCACCTGAGGGAGTGGATGTGAAAGTATGTCGTGTCCTGTGTCCTGTGTCTTCAAGGGGGCACTTATGTTACCTTTTGTTCTCAGAGGCTCACCTTGATAAGCCACTGTGGGACCCTTGTTCACACAAAAGCACCCAGCCCTTCTCAGACTGGTTTCTATTCCAGCCAGTGTGGACTCTCCAGGTGAGAGTCGTGTGTGTGTGTGTGTGTGTGTGTGTGTGTCTGGGTGTGTACATGCACATATGATGAGCTGTGTGTCATGTGTCTATGAGATGCATGTGATGTGTGTATACATACGTGTTTGGGTGTGTGCATGTGTGTGTAGTGTATGTGTGCTGTGGGTGGGAATGAGATCTGATCTCATTCAAGGAGAGCTCTTCATTTTCAAGATCTTCTTGGTTCCTCTCACCATTTATCTTTCTCACCTGAGACCTTGGGTCTCGAGCACAGCTCTAGACATACCACCCTCTCCCTCTAGCCAGCTGGAATCAGTTTCGGTTCTTCAGGAAGGTGGAACTTCTCTTTGGATCTAGCCTTGTCCCTGTTGGTAATAACAAAATAATGATAGCTCATGGTGTTCTAGAACTTTCCACGGAGAAGCCACTTCTCAATAATAAAATTGCTGCCAACATCATGGTCACTGTGCTAAGTCCTTTACATGCCACAAGCAAATGACTAAGAAAAAATGTGGCATTGATGAGGAAGGGTTCAAGTTTATAATATACAAAGAGCTCTTACAGATCAATAAAAGGTGTGTCCCAAAATGAAAGTGGACAAAGAACAAGAATTAACAGATTTCAAAATCAGTCTCATTACTCTCTCCACAGGCCAACCCCCATTTTTAGGAGGAGGAAACTGAGGCCAAGAAAGGTTAGGTAGCTGAATGTATACAGCTGGTAATCCCAGGCAAGACTATGAACCAACATGAGTTCAGAACCCAAGCAGGGTTTTTATCATGCTCATTTCATAGATGGCATAGATGTTCATAGAACTTCTGTCTTCAGTTGAACCCACACTATTCAAAGGTGTGATGGCTGCTTAGCCCATTGGCTCACTGATTGAAGAAGTGGTGGGCATAGGAATCTGAGAACCGGAATTGGGGTTTGCGGAAGGTAGATGCTGTAGGTGCTTGGACAGACTGAAGTTAAAATGGTCAAATGTGGGTTCCACCTCTCCCATGGTCACCCAGCCAGTGAGTGGCTGAGCCAGGCCTCCAACCCAGGGCCTCTGGATGCAAGGAGATGCCTTCCACTGTGCCTTGTGAAAGCCCTTGCCTGACTTCGACCTCTTGCTCACTGGCGATCCAGTGAAGGGGATGCTTGATTTTTTCAGCCTCCTGAGTTGTGAGGGGCACATGATCTGGGGAAATCTTTGATTCCTTGACTTAGAAATTTCATATAAATGCAGAAATGTAACAGCTAACCAGAGACAATGGTCTCTAACAAACCCAGTAAGGTTTAAGTGTTTCTATTTGTTATCTGAAATGACCCAGGGCTGGGGGGGTGGGTCCCTTCTTTCTTCAATATGTTTGCTACTGGCTGTCAAGGGAGCCTTCCTGTCTGTAGTATTAATATGATAGAGGCCTTTGGTTTCCAGTATCATCTCTTTGGAATTTCTGTCTCAGACCCTGTGCAAATGAACATAATCCCCTGGCAGGAAAGGCGTTTCAGAGTCCAGGCATCAGGCTCGGGGGCTCTGGGTTTTGCGTGAGGAACGTGAGGAACGCAGGATGCTGTCACTCTGGGGCTTTCCTTCAGTCAGCACCTCCCCCGCCCCATCCCCCACCAAGAGGATCTAAGCTGAGATCTGCCCCAGCAGGGAAGAAAGCACTGGGTGCTCTTGCTGGAAAGGAGAAGGCTGGCCCATGAGGGCTGTCATCCAGTGACTCCCCCCCACCCCCTCCCCCACAGACAAAAGATACAGAACATGTTTCTAAATATCTCAGGATAACTAGAAAGTGTTGGGTGTGTCCCTTTCAAGTTTTTGAGGAGCAGTACAAATCTTCACCCTTGAAGTGAGACTGTGTTGCACATTTTCCCAAATCATACCACATGTAGAACAGAATAAGTGTTGGCCATCCTAAGCAAAAAGGACAGTCTACTTCCATCCAGGGGAAGCTTCCAGTCCCAGAGTCCTGGCTGTCCCAGTGGCCGAGGCCACCTGTAAGCCATCAGGGACTGCTGAGGCACAATGTCTAGTTGGGAGGTTTGGGTAGGGATACGTGGAATGGCCTCATCAAAGACGGTCAGGCTGCCATTTATTTATTTTACATTTCCTCCCAAACAATATGTAGCAGCCACCCTGTGTCAGGCATTATGTTGGGTGCTGGGGATACTGGGAAGGGTGAGAGCAGGTACATGGCCTCCGTGACCTCATGGAGCTAGCAGTGAAACTGAGGGAGACAGACATATGAGTAAGTGGTTCTGTCACTAGCTAGCTAAGTGACCCTGAGCATGTCACTTGACCTCTCTAAGCTTGACTTCCTTCGTCTGTCAAATGAGAAGAAAAAGCATGTACCTTATGGGATTGTCGTGAGGACAGAAGGTCATATTTATTAAACAGCCTACCCCCCTGACTCGCTGGCAGGAAGCACTTAGTAAGCAGGGAAGCATTTGATACACAGTAAAAGGCTGGTACAAGCTTTGTCACAGAATAACAGATTGTTACTCCTTGTCTCTTACTCTGTATTGCCTGACAATGTTTTTGGGTGGTTTCCCAAAAAGGGTCCTTAAACAGTTACATAGAACTGCTTGCGTGGGGTGGGAGGAAGTAGTGATAGAAGGGGGGCAGACCCTATTGCAGAATATACGGATTGTCTTTTCCTGTTCCTGGAACATTCTAGTGAAAGCAGACAAGGCTGTTGGCAGCAGGAGACTACTGGTCCAAAGTCTCCAAGCTAACATAAGCTTATGATGTAGGGAAGTCTATGTTTTTTCCAAGCTTTCCAGGTGATTTGGATGCTGAGGTGGTTGGAGGAACACTGTGTGGTTGACAGTTTTGGGGGTGACTTTCCTAAAGCCATGGGTCACCAGAGTCCAGAACCATAAATCCTCTGCCAGCCATGCAGCACGCACTGACTGACCCTGGCCCCCTGCCACAGCTAATTGGATAGTGGGTAGGAATCTGGCTCAAACCTAGACGGTTACAATTCCTTACCCAAAATCTGGAACGAAGATTAAGAAATGGCCTTCATGGCAAGACTTTTGGACAAAGAAGAAATATAAATTTAGGTCCAGCAAGGAGGCTTTTTTCCCCACTGTATGGACTGAGTTAGCTGAGAGACAAGAATGGAGTCATTGGTAGAGGAAGAATGACTGTGGCCAGGCTATGGATGACTTTCCCTTTCCTGATCCCAGTCCCTGTCTTAGGCCCGCTGCTCTTGCCTTCAGGTTCCTCGCACCTGCCCTTGTGTATTTAAGTTAGAGTGAGTTGCTTTCTGTTTCTAGCAACCAGAACATTTCCCATTAATAAAAGAAGGGGAGCCTATTTCATTGACTATAAAGAAATAGGGTTTGGAGGGTGAAGTGATTTAAGCCAGGGTTCCGGAATTTATGTAGTTAAGTTCAGGGTGTTTGATCCATATCATCTCACTTCAACTAATTTTTAGCATGGAATGGTCTCAACCTTGGACCTGAAGTTTTCATGATCTGCCTTTTATACCCGAGAAATCAAGTGGCCTCTCCAACAATATGGCCCACACACTGCCCTGGGGATGGCGATGGTCACTTACATTTGCACAGTGCTCTATAGTTTACAAAGCCCAGGCCCCATTTATAGGATACCATGAACACAGCTGTTTGATTTGTTTATTCTCTGCATCTGCTGTGTTCTGAGCATTGAGCTATGTACTATTTTATTTTATTGAAGATTTTATTTATCTATTTTTTTTCTTTTTTTTTAAATTTAATTTTATTTTTTTCATTGTTTATGCACCACACCCAGTGCTCCATGCAGTATGTGCCCTCCTTAATACCCACCACCAGGCTCACCCAACCCCCCACTCCTTTCCCCTCCAAAACCCTCAGTTTGTTTCTCAGAGTCCACAGTCTCTCATGGTTTGTCTCCCCCTCTGATTTTCCCCAACTCACTTCTCCTCTCCATCTCCCAATGTCCTCCGTGTTATTCCTTATGCTCCACAAGTAAGTGAAACCATATGATCATTGACTCTCTCTGCTTGACTTATTTCACTCAGCATAATCTCTTCCAGTCCCGTCCATGTTGACACAAAAGTTAGGTATTCATCCTTTCTGATGGTGGCATAATATTCCATTGTAGATATGGACCATATCTTCTTTATCCATTCGTCTGTTGAAGGGCGTCTTGGTTCTTTCCACAGTTTGGCGACTGTGGCCATTACTGCTATGAACATCGGGGTACAGATGGCCCTTCTTTTCACTACATCTGTATCTTTGGGATAAATACCCAGTAGTGCAATTGCAGGGTCATAAGGAAGCTCTATTTTTAGTTTCTTAAGGGATCTTCACACTGTTTTCCAAAGTGGCTGCACCAACTTGCATTCCCACCAACAGTTGAAGAGGGTTTCCCTTTCTCCACATCCTCTCCACCACTTGTTGTTTACTGTCTTGTTAATTTTGGCCATTCTAACTGTTGTACGTTATCTCAATGTGGTTTTGATTTGAATCTCCCTGATAGCTAATGATGATGAACATGTTTTCATGCGTCTGTTAGCCATTTGTATGTTTTCTTTGGAGAAGTGTCTGTTCATGTCTTCTGCCCATTTTTTGACATGATTATCTATTTTGTGTGTGTTGAGTTTCAGGACTTCTTTATAGGTCTTGGCTATCAGCCCTTTGTCTGTAGTGTTATTCTTGAATATCTTCTCCCATTCTGTGGGTTACCTCTTTGGTTTGTTGACTGTTTCCTTTGCTGTGCAGAAACTTTTGATCTTGATGAAGTCCCAAAAGTTCATTTTCACTTTTGTTTCCTTTGCCTTTGGAGACATGTCTTGAAAGAAGTTGCTGTGGCTGATGTCAAAGAGGTTAGTACCTATGTTCTCCTCTATTTCTTTATGTGTGTGAGAGAGACTGGAGGGAAGAGAAGAGGGAAAGGGATAAGCAGACTCTGCTGAGTGCAGAGCCCCACACAGGGCTCAATCCCACGATGCCAAGATCATGGCCTGAGCTGAAACCAAGAATTGGACACTCAACTGACTGAGCCACCCAGGTGCCCCACTATGTGCTGTTTTAAATTGTCTTTTGGTTCACGGAGGGCTCCTGCTCTAAACTTCACAGTCAGCATTTCCCCCACATGGATGATATGATAGACCTAAGGGAAATGGCTTTAAATTACAAGAGAAGGTAGCTCTAATTAGCAATGGAGGAAGAACAGATGGGTAAGGGGGTGGGATTATGTACCCAGAAATCTTCAAGAACAGAAATGATATGATAAAGACACGTGCTTGTCTGATGGCAGAGGCTAAAGCCCTGACTCTCAGGTTCTTTCCCAGCCCTGGGCTTTCATATTTCTAACTGGAGAAGAGATCAGGTGAGGACACAGCCCCGACACACTATCTCTGGGGGACCAGTTTACACGGCAGTGGCCCAGTTCTGGTTCCTGTTCTCACTGAAGCTATTTCCTAGTCCATAAAATGGTGTTGATAACACTGCCATATATGAGTCAGGGTTCTTCAGAAAAACAGAACTAACTGTATTATAAGGGAATTGGCTCATGTGATAGTACAGGTTCAAATCCAAAATCTGGAGAGTAGGCCTGCGGGCTGGAGATCCAGGGAAGAGTTGCAGCCCAAGCCCAAAGAAGGTCTGTTGGTACAATTCCTTCTTGCTCAGAGGAGGTCACTGTTTGCTCTATTAAGTCTTTCTACTGATTGGGCAAGGCCGACCTGCGTAATGGAGGGTAATCTGTTTACTCAAAGTCTGCTGATGTAATTGTTAATCTCATCCAAAAGACACCTGCACAGAAACATCCAGAATAATCTTTGACCAATATCTGAGAACTATGGCCCAGTAAAGTTGACACAAAAAAATTAACTATTATAGCTCGTCTCATAGGACAGGCTTGGAGATTTTGTCAGGAAGTATAAGACGTGTCTTGTGAATGGTGAACTGCTTTATCTGCTGAGAGAGCAGGGAGCTCTGAGAGATCCTCCCCAACCCACAAGCCAGAGTGTCCTGGCACATGAAGGGTTAAGGAGCCCTGCCTCCACTGGCTTTCCACCTGCTCTCTGAACTGTCACTACCCCCTCCAGACCCTCAGGTGAGGAGAGACTAGGGGGGTGGGGGGGTGGGCTGAAGCTGCCTGACACCGGATACTTCCTTCCTGCCTGGATTAGAGCGGTCTTGTCAATATCATGTCAGTGTTTACCAAATTAACAAATGGACTTCAAGTTAAACACTGGGCGATTTGTGAGATGGATTTTTTAAAAAATGTGACCCGACTCAGGAGATCACTCACAGGTGATGGGCTGTTTGCCTTTTTTTGGACTCCCGGCCTTTAACGTCATGTCACTTTAAATTGCTTTTCATGGAAAACTGCCTCTCTGCCATTCCTCAGCCTCCACACAGAGCCTCCAGGCAGGCATTTCTGCGCACAGCTGGAGCCTGGCCTTGCTGTGGGGCAAACTTCTTTCTTCTGGGCCCAACAGAGACAAATCTCCTCTGGTCAGTGGCTCCAGGGTGGAAAATAAACTGTGTGGAAACACTTCACTCCCCACCGGGAATTTCTACCCACAGAGCAGAGCCAAGCAGGGCAGAGCAGGGTTTCTAGGCCGTCAGGACAGTCTGGTAGTGAGTGACAAAGAAAGCAGAGTTTCTCTGGGCCGTGGGGATGACACCAGCATCTGGCCTGGGTTGTTCCTGTTGCATCTAAATTTGGCAGCATGTCCTCCCAGCGATGGGAGGCACCTTGACCCCAAGGAGACAGGCTGCTGGGAGAAGTGGGCCTTGGCATAGACGAAGTGATGCATGGCTTTTGCATGTTTTCTGACGGAGCTTCGTTTTTGAAGCCTATTAATTTTTAAATGCTATTTATTTTGGAAAGACGTGAAAAGAAGAGAAAGAAGCAGGTTTCAGCACCTTCACTGGGTGCCCGGCCGCCGTTGTTCTGTAAGGCAGCAAAGCAGCCATTTGAAAAGTGAAAGACTTAGGTCAATTATTTTTCTTTCCTTGGCTTACTGGACAGCAAAGCTGGTTTAACTGAATTGACCAGTTGTTTGATGAATCAATCAATCAGCAAATATTTGTTCTGCGAGGCCTGTGAGCAAAGCACTCACTGTTTGATTAAATTGTTTGATGAAACAGAACAAATAGACCTGTCTTCTAGGCCCCTTGCAGACAGTCGAGCTGTGTGCAGCTAATTACTCTACCACCTCTAATTACAGATACACGCTCAAACCGAGCTCTTTTCCTTGAACTCAAAGTTAATCCTGGAAATCTGGTAATGCAATTACTATGCTTGTTTCAACAAGCAAGGGAGAGAGGGGGAGGGAGAGAAAGAGGGGGAGAAAGGATATGAATATACCCGATTTATGCAGCCCTACAATGAAGGGGAGTTACAAAAAGACTTTTATATACCAGAGAAAGTGAAGGTCTGTAACTGAGGATGATTTGGTGTCTAAGACGCGGCTCAGAAAAGGAGCCAGAACCAACTTTCCTAAGTGGCATTTAATGTGCTCCTGTGGGTTTTGCTTTTTCATTAGCTTAGTTTTTAATCGATGTCACAACTCAAAGTCAGGACCGTATTTCCAGAAGGAGGAAAGAATGAAAACACTTAGGAAACACACAAAACAACCAAAAAACTCTAAACCACAACAGTAAAAAAACATGTCTTTTCTTCTAAACATCATCTCAGCATGAGGCAAACTGATCTGTCATATATGCTTGTCATAGCCACATATTTTATAATCCAATATGTTCAGGCAAGAATTTCAGCACAAACTGCCAACAGCAATCCTGAACTTTTCTTGACACTTTGAAGAGCACGTAATATGTCGAGGGGGTTGGATTTGGGGGAGGCCTTAACCCTTTCACTCAGCATCTAAGGGTCCTTCGGCATAAGTGTTACCTAAGAACAGCCCCAGAGGAGGACCTGCCATGGGGACAGGAGTTGACCAGCTTTGAGCTCTGACAGTGGCTATTGCCACAGCCCCCCTAGTGGCCTCTCCCTGATGTGAGTCAGCAGGAGTTTTAAACCTGACCCTCTCTCAGAGGTGACTGCACTTGGAATAGCATCGAATTCATTGCAGTTCATGGAAACATAGAGTTCCCCGGGACCATATGGTTGATCGAATCCAGTGGTTCTCCATCTTGGCTGTACATTGGAATCAGCTGGAATGCTTTAAAAAAGGGAGCAAAAACTGATGTCCAATCCCACCCAACTCTGTTCAAGCAGAAGCCCTGGGGGAGGCCCTTGCTATTGAGCCTTTTTCTAAGTTCCCATGTGACTCTAATGTGAAGCTAGGGTTGAGAACCACAGTCCAACCTCCCATTTTACAGATAAGGAAACTGAGGCCCCAAGATAGAGGTGACTGCCCCTGTCAGGCCCAGGCCTTGTATCCAGGCCCCCATGAACTTGGTTCCCTAGGTGGTTGTTGAACTCCAGCAAAGTCTTTAGTCCTCCCCTGGGCATGATGGGATTACATGATGGATGTGGAGCCTGGCCCCCCTGCCCCTCAAGGAGCAACCAGCCCTGGTGGGGTGGCAGAACTAATAGGCGAAGCACTCAAATGGACACCATAGGACAATGTCAAGAGAAGAGTGGAGCTTCGTAACATCACATGCCAAGTCCAGACCAACATGTGCTGGAAGAGATGCTGTGTGGGGTAGAGGGAAGCATTATTGGAGTCAGGAACCCACAGGCAAAGCTCAGCATGAGGAGATGTGGCCCAGGAAGGGAGGAGACGGCGCTTCCCAGGGAGAAGAGCTTAGGTGACCACTTAGAGGTCGGAATGAGTGGTGTGCGGGTCATATGCTTTGGTGGCCATTGCTAGAAAGAGGCTAGGACTTGAGAGAAGCATGTGGGGTGCGAGGAGGGATTCAGGGAGAGAGGCTGTGTACCGGTGGCGGAGAGCCACACCAAGAAGTTAAAGGGCAACTGCTGCCCCATACGGAGGGATGACCCTGAAGTTTAAAACTAACAAGTAGAAGGGACTCAACATGAAGGTATCTTGGGTGAGAAACCCTGCTCTGATTGGTTGGTGCCCAAGTCATACCAGTAATTAAATATCTTGAAGAGCTCCCCTGCATGTCCTTGACCTGTCCTCGCAGGTCTTTTGGGAAGCATAATCTTGAGTGGTATACTTTGGCAAGTCCTGAGCTGCTACAGGGCAGCTGAAGCCCAGTAACTGTTCATGGGTGGTGGTGGGGGGGCTGTGGGGGGGGTATTCAGAGACAGGTGGATGAACGGAGGCTTCAGATCAATGCTAAGAAAAGCTTTGTGTTCTGAGATATTTAGCCATGGCCTCTGCTGCCACCCATAGCAGATGATGGCCCATGAGCTTGGAGGTGCCGCTCCTGGGCTGCCCACATCTTCTCACTGCATCTCCGCACCCCTTGTCTTCTCTTCCACTGGATTCTTGCAAGGTTATCAGCTTCCTCCCTTGATTCAATGGATCAAACCTGCCTTTACTGCGCTTTGCGTAAGAGCAGGTCCAAAGGGTAGCATTTCGGGCGAGCATCTCCAGCCAAGAAGTAGTTTCAGATGGGGAAGGAAGATGAGCTTTGGGTACCAGATGTCCCTTCCTTCAGACCCCTTTTGCTCAGAGCCCCTGAGGACCCCATGGGAAGACAGGCACTCTTCTTGTGTCCGCCCTCCAGCTATGCTGCCTCCTTTCACATTCCACGTTTGTCAATTGGTTATTGTCTCCTCCATTTGCTTTCTTGGTCAGTGGGTGCAGCTACTGAGAAGTCACTCCTATTCTACAGAAATCACTTCTGTAAATTTCAGATCCAGAAAGCCCCCTGGGATTCCTGTCCTCTGAGCCCACTGTAGGAATCCCTCCCGAATTCCGTTTTGTGTACCTTGGTTCTTTCTAATAGTAAAGCCAGCTCAAAATTCCCACCTACCAAAAAGTGGAGGAGACTAAACTAAAGAGGACATGGCCATCTTGGATTTGTCCTCATAAGAAAAGCTTTCTTTTCCTTTGTTCTCTTGATCCCACCCTTTCATTCCGTAGTCGGTGTAGATGAATAGCTAAGAAAAAAGGGCCTGTTGTCGCATTAACTGGGTTTGAATCTTGGTCCCACCACGGTGAAGTTCCAGACCTTGAAGTTGCCTGACCCTGGACACATTACTTAACCTCCTTGAGCAGCTGAAATAATGATTCTCTTTTTGTTAGATGGTAACCAAATTTTTAAAGGATGGCATGCTTAGAACAGAGCCTGCCATATAAATATTATTTTATTATAATTGCTTAAATGAAGAACTTGAGGCATGGACATATTTCTTAGTCTTACTGGAAACTCGATAATGGGAGCTATTTTGTAACTTTCATGTTAGTTACATTAGTTATGTTGTTCTTGAACTTTTCACCAAAGCATCCCTAATATCAGAGAAGAGTAGAAGCGTAAACCCAAAGAATCTCAGGGCTTAGCTCGTTCCACAAGAATTAAATATCTTGGACTTCTGGGTTATCTGAAACAATGCATGCAAATTTTGCCCTTCATTTCTTAATGTGTCTGTGCTTGTTCCAATCCAGAAATTGTGGTTTCCCATCAAACTCTTTATCTCTGTAAAATCAACACTCCTAAATGTAAGTGATGCTTATTCATTGGATGCTGAGCATGTCTGAGAGTGTGTAGCTCCAGTCTGAGGGACATGAAGTTAGTCACGGGGCACTGTAAACAGTGGTGACTGCTCCATGAAGGATAGGACTTGAGATCTCGTGTGAGAGCAGGAGGGAGGAAATCACACAGAAGCAGTGCCTCCTTCCTGGGACGGGGCGAGGCTGTCCGTGTGAGATGATAACTTTATCCCTGAGAGCTGGAACCTTTTTGTTCTCAGCAGACCCAGAGGCCCCTCTGTGGGACTCTCTGGGCTCCAGACTGGGGGATCTGGTCCCGCCATGCCCCGGGGAGGCCACAGTCTGAAAGATGTAGCGTGCCTTGGTGCCTCGAGGCAGATTGTGTGCTGAAACGGAGGCGAGACAGACTGTCAGCGTGGAAACCATGTGGTGACAGCTTCCTTCACCCTCCAGACCTGTCAGCTCATGGGGGAACTGACAGGCCTCAACTAATAAGGTAAACAAAGGCTTTAGAGCATGGGGGAGGAATGCTGGAATTCCTTCTTTAATGTTTCCCTATTCATAACATGTCACAGAGTTAACGCCTGGCCCCGTGGAGGTAGGGCTTCCTGGTTTTTAAGATCTCCCAAGTGTGGTGAGGGACAGGCCAGAAGCACAGAGGCAGAGCTTATGTCCAGAGCAGCTCTGTCATGGCCGTCTTGGCACCTGGCCGCTTCTTTAAGAAGTCCGTGGCTCCCGAGGTTGCATGTGTGAGGCTAAATCCAGGCACTCGGCTGGTGGTGGAGGCCTGGTCACGGCTGGGGCCCAGCTTTTTTCCCCTCTGCTCCAGGGGTCCCAACACTCCCTTTTCTCATCCCCAAAGTGCGGCTCCAGTCCTCCCTGTCAATCTGGACAGCTTCCAGGAAAAGCCACCTCAGCTTTGCCTCCTCCGAGGTCTCACCAGTGTGCACATTCCGTCTGACTCTAGAAAAGCCTCCCATTTTTTTGGATCAAATCCCATCCTACCTTGAATGTTTCTGTGTCCTGGGCCTCTTTCCTAGCTACCGACCTGCACTCCTGGTGCAAGGCAGACCCCCATTGCAGGGCTAGAACGGCAGTAATACAGTATTTCTGTGCCATTACTTAAAAAGACAAATGGCCTGTTAGCCTTTTAGGATGTAATTTAAAAGCCATTTGTCTAGTGGTAATAACTGGAAATGGACTTCCGCTGAAGGCCAGTATGGCTTTCTCCAGGAGCGAGGGATCTGCTAATGGTGGCCAGTTGGCCACCACTGTTTGCAGACTTACCCACTGTTTCCACTGGAAGGCTCACAGGGCAGGGGAATGGCATGTGGAAGGGACCGGAGCTCACCGAGGGCTTTGAAGAAAGGCAGGCGCCTTCCTGTGGAACCGTATAGCTGCTGCTGTTTGTCTTACGGACTGAGAGGACCAGGAATAAAAATGGGCTTAGAGGGACAGGGATCATGATGTTTTTAACAAAGAAATCTCACCAACCAGAGCTCTTGAAATCTGGCAAGGCTGGTCTTCCTCTTTGCCCTCTCTTTAAGAATCTGCAGGCAAATTTGAGTTATCTGGCTTTGGTGCACCTCAGAAGTGACATTTCTCAGACAACTGTGGCTTTTTCCTGTAGACAGTGAAGCTTTTATTTTAACCATTCAGGATAGACAGTCTTCCAGAATATATTACCTGGGCTTCTTCAATAGAATTGTTGCAGAGACATGAAGTGTTCATTGATGATGCAGAGCCATTATTTTGAATGTCAGTTTTAAAGACTTTGTCTTCCCTTTGCTATTCTTTTGTTCATTATATGCTATTTTACAATTCCATCACCTCATCTATCTTGGTATTAATATACATTTACTTCTTATTCAGTGAGGAAAAAATGATGGAAAAATCCCCTGTGGTAAAATAAATGCTGATGTGCTCATTGAATGGGTTCCTCTGTGACCTTTGAATGGGATGTAGAAGACCATTGATACAGACGTTGGCAGAGTGGAAAGAAGTCTGTGCTATGTCACGAAGTGTGGCAGTGGGCCACTAACCAATATGTACATTAGGGTGACCCCTGTGCCTAGGCAGTCCTGGTGAGCTCGGACTCCAGACTGTCCAGATCTAGAAATGAAGATACCAGACTGCTTAGCCTCAGGTGGAGGTTCTGTGCATTCGGGTAAAGGACTCCAGGTAAAGGAAGCAATGTTTACTCATCACCTACCACATGCCCCATGCTATTTTAGGAGCTTTCCTATACTGTCTTTCTTAATCCTGATAATCACACTCTGAGGTTTTCTTGCTCCATGATTGGGGAGGCTGAAGCGAAGAAGTTGTGTAGTGAACTCAGAGTCACACAGATGGAAAACAGTGGAGGTAGGAGTGGAACATAAGCATAATGGACTATAAAGCCTCTATTCTTTTTACTGTATGTTACCAGCTACCTGTTGCCTCAGGAACACTGCATGATACGTGACAGACAACCATAAAACCTAAAAGGCATACAACAATACGTATGCACTGCTCGCCCCTCTGGGGTCCACTGGGAGTCAACTGGGTGCTTCTGCTGTTCGTGCGCACGTCTGGTGGTTGACTGGCCTTCCGTTGATCTAGGTCGGTCCCGTCTGGGGCACCTGGGGGACTCAGTTCTGCGCTGAGGGCCTCTCATCCTTCAGCAGGCTAGCTTGGACATGGTCTTGCCGCTGTGGTGCAGGCAGAAGAGAGCAAGAGGAATCCCACAGGACCCTGCGGCCAGGCCGGGACGGGAGCCGGCACACAGCTGTTGCTATCAGCCGAATGAAGGTGTGTGACCAGACTCAGAGTCGAGGAAGGGGAAGTCTGCTCCGCTCCTTTTATGGAAGCAACTACAAAATTATGTGGCAAAGGGAAAGGTGCAAAACTGGGGCCCTTACAGCAATTAGCCACGTAGAACCAAGCAGGTGTTCTAAGAGCTTCATCTGGGCTTCCCACCTCACCTTCCTTGAGGTTTTGGTAAAGTATGTGGAGAAGGCACAGGAAATTTGGGGGTCAGGGAAGGGAGACAGATATATATTTAACCAAAATAATGTCATTCCTGGTATGTTAGTGACTATACTGAGGGGGAAATTGTTCCGTCCTTATGTTCTATTATTCTAGGTTATTTTGTAACACCGGGGTACACCCTGAGAGTCTTAAAGAAGGAGGGCATTTTTGTTGTTGTTGTATGTTACCTCCGTCCTGCATTCAGCGGGTCCAGGCTCATGACCCGGAAAGAAACAGAGGAACTGCTTCCATAGCCCGTCCTTGGCCATCAGCAGATCGTGTGTTACCGCTGTGTTTCTTGCTGCCAGGCTCTGCCCCTTAGCCACCGCAGCAGAGGCTGGAGGACATGTGTCTTGTGAAGGGTACAGTGTGCTTTGTGAAAGCTATGGGCTTCTCAGACATTCTTTCCACTTCCCAACGGGTGTCATGGTTGTCCCGGGTGCTTTGGAGTCCCTGGGTCTCTCCTTCAGGTGGCTGCTATTGTAGAATACATAGAATTGCAGGTGGAAAGGTAGCTCAGTTAAAAGAGCAGTTGTCCCCATGTTTTAGGAACGTGGGCGGCCAACCATGTGAATCCGCTCTGTTTGTCTCTATTTGGTAAGTGGGACCACAAAATTTCTACTTGCCACTCTTTTTGTTAACCTCATTCAAGGCCCTCTTTGTACCTAAAATATCAAAGCAACGTTTAAGGAAGAAAGGGCTCTGTAACTCAGACTTCTTACAGAGAGGGTTGAGGTTTCTAACAGGGGTTGCACTGCTTGTGCTGATTCACTCTCAGCTGAATGATGGCTGAGAATTGTTGCCACAGGGCTGGCCTCCTGCTGCTTCTGGCTCACCGGACCTGCTCACCCAGAAGCCCTATTTGACCAGAACTGAAAGAGGATGACACCGGTCCAGTTCCCTCTGCTTGCCACCTGGGCAGCTGGGGGACTAGACCTTGAACCTGGTTCCTGCTCCCACTTCCTTCTGGGGGACCTTCTTCCATTGATTTCTGACATGGACCCTGCCATCTGCCAAGTCCCAGCCCCCAGCCCTCTAGGAGTCATGGCAGAGAGTGGGGTGGGGGGACCTGTAAGAAACTGTACCACACAACAGATTCTTACTTTCCTCCAGAGGCTTAACAAAAATGGTGGTAGCTGCTTTGGCAGGACTAGAAGTGACCCATCAGACCCTCTTCCAGGGATCTCTGTGTCTTACACGGGCTCAGTGCTTATTGTTCTGGGAGTCACACTCCCTGCCTGTGTGACGGTGTGTGAACTAGTGCTCTCTGGAACTTTATGTTCATTTCCATAACACATTTCTCAGGTGCATATATGTTATGCATGAGTCTGTGTTGTTAATCATTTGAAATTTAATTGGAACATGACAGTTTTTCCTCCCTTTTTAGTTTTCCCTCTCTCTCCCACTCGAGCTCGTGCAACACTTCGGAAGAATCCCAGTCTCTTCCTGGCACTGTGGGCTTCCTGACTTCTCACTTTATGGAGGGGGAGGACACGCGGAAGTCCAGGCAGAGTGGACCTCTCACCCGCGGTGATTCCATGGGCCAGTGTGGGATCTGTGAGGGAGCCCCAGGCTTCCCTGCCCCACCAGCCCTTCCTCTCTCCTCCTCCTCCTTTCCCCTTGGAAGCCTGCGTCTGTGAGGAGGCTGAGGGATGAGGTGGCCAGGCCATCCCGAACTCGCTCGGTGCTGGGGCTTCTGAAAGATTCTCCCAGAATTCCGTCAGGCGAGGGCTCTGTATTGGTCACTGAGCCATGATGATTTCCCTTTGACAGTTAGAATTCTTGACAGCAGGGAAGGATTCTTTCTGGCTCACCAGAAGGTGTGAGCTGAAGGACTGCGGAAGACAGAGCTCTCGTTCGCACCGGGTCTCCCCCCCATGGGAATTCAGTTCTCTCCCCACCTGCTCCATCCTGCTCCCCACATGTCCTGACCCGAGCAGAAGGCAAGTTCAGTTCCCACAGGTGCACAGATCCCACTCTCTGAAATGAGGGAGAAGAGAAAAGGGATGAGAGCTGATATCCCTGCTCCCGAAAACAGGAAGCCGGCTGGGTAGATTGACTTGATATGAAGCTATCAGACTGCCGCTTGCTCACACTGGGACCTTTATCACTGCCAGTCATCAGCACTCTGGAAAGCTCATGAATAATGCATTTCCCAGTGATTTCCTTCCTTATTTGCTAGCTCGAGGCAATACTGATTTAAAAAAAAAAAAGTACATAGCTGAGCTGTGTTGTGGTAATGTTTATTTAAAATGATTGAGAGAGAGAACACACATGTGTTTATCTCTACATATGTGTGTTGGTGTCTGTCGTCTGTGGATAATGACATTTGTTTAAGGGGCCACAGGGGTTATTAGCGGTGTTTCTCAAATCAAAGGTTGGTTCGCATTGGAGCCCTGAGTTAGGTTGAAACAGCTGTGTGGTGGTGAAAGACCAGGAAGACAGGAGGAGGGGGGGTGGGAGGAGGGGGTGTGGGTGGGGAGAGGCTGGGAGCAGAGGGAAGGGAGGGTGGGCTGGGGAAAAGAAGGTGGACAGGGACGAGAGGTATGGAAGAGGAGGAGGTTAGGAGGGAAAGATGGGGGAGGGGTGGGTAGGGAGGAGGGGGCAGTGCACAGGGAGGAGTTATAAGCAGGAAAACTAAGTCACTGAGTTAACAGTAAGGTCTCTTGTTAGTCAGATGAGGTCTCTCACCCTTGGTCTGGTCTCTATATCTCTCTCTCTGCCATGGATGCAAAGCCCCCTGACTGCACCAGTCTCCATATCCACGGAGCAAATGCGATAGTGACACAGGCCAGGCAGGGCTGGGGCATCAGAAGTCCCCATGGGTGGCTCTGCCCTGTGCTGGATCAAGCCCATCCTTACCTGCTTCTGGCTCTGTTGACGTCATTTCCGGTTCTCAGGAGCTGACAGAAGTAGGCACATGCTTGGAATTACTGTGTCGATGGATTCCCCTAGCCCCACTCAGCCACCCTCTGCCTCAGGAGGGCCAGAAGCTTGCTTGCAATCTGACAGGCTGTTGAGGCCTCCCTCTCAATCTTACTGTCACAGGAGCTCTCGGGGGATCCAAGAAGAGAGCCCCCTCTTCTGGGAAATCGGATTCTCCTCCCAGGTCAGTCACTGGGTCCACTACTCCCTCCCCTCACCATGTTGGTCTTCCCTCCAAAGCTCAAGAGCAAGTCCAGCAAGAGCTGGGCATCTACGTGGTATGGAAAGTGGCTCTCACAGGGGGTGGTGGCGGCCCCCTCAGTGGTCCTTCCTCACACCTTCTGTCCCAGGCTCTCAAGGCTCCAGTCCTCACCTCCCGGGGCAGGTAGTATCAAGGTCAAGAAGCTAGTCACAGAAGTTCTGGAGAGCCCCCGAGCAATCATGGCAGTTCAGAGGGTGGGGGGCACTGGAGAGCTGACCAGGCAAGGTTCAGTTGCTACAGGCAACTGGCTCAACACTCCCACCAGCTAATAACCAGGAGCCTGAATAAATAACCAACTAATAACCAGGCTCCCTACTACCTTGACAGTATATCATGCGAGCTGCCCCAAAAGCCTAGAAGGTTCCCCCCGAAACCTTCATTCTTTTGTCTTACTAGCCATAATTTGAGATTTTTCATCTTCCCTTCAACCCCAAACTTGCAAAGCAAAGAAGGCTCTGTAACACTATTCTCATTTCTTGACTTAGAACCCTCCTCCCACATTGCCTGGAGCTGCCTTCTTTAAGATGACCATTAATGTTCAGATCTAAACCCAGGGCCTTTTCTGAGTCCTTACTGACTCTGCCGCAGTTTTCCTGTTTCAGCTTCGAATACCTCTCCACCTCCTCCCAGCACACCCTCACATGTCACAAACAGGTAACATGGTTGATCCAAAGGAAGGTGTCTGCAATGATGTCATTCCAGGTATCAGATGCAGACAATATATTGATTGGGTCAGACAACAATGCTAGTGGTTCTCTCAAATCTTTCCATTTGCACAACAACCAACTTGTCCCACAGAGGTGGCCCTAGGTCTCTTTGGCTAGGAACAGACCTTGGGAAGTCACCCCACAGTGAGTCTCAGCCACTTACATTTCTTTGACCCCCAGGAGTTCATGGAGGCCTCTGTGCTCTGTGTCTCGGACTTCCAGGTCCACCATTTGCTAAGTAGCAAATGGAACTGAGAGTTGGCGTACCCTCCCCCTCCTGCTATCACTTTGAATTGAAAACTTGAAGCTGGAACCCCTGTCGGGCTTAGGTCTCTGCTGTTGGCCACCTAAAAAGAAAAGTCTAGAAAGAAAGCCCTGTTTCCTCTGCAGGGTGTGGAGAGCTATAGCATGTACCAGACGACACTCGTTTATTTGAAATTGTTCCATGGTGCAAAGCCCTCTAATCGATCACTCTTTTGCAAATGTCAATGGGAGAAATGGGAGTTCCGTATTTATAAAGCCAGAAAAATGGGGGCTTGTCCCCCACCTCCCAGGTGTATATTTATGCACTGATGAATGACCCCAAAGTGGGTTTGTTATAGAAAAAGCCCGTGCCGAAGGCAGGAACCTTGCATCTGGAAACACAGTCTAACAATTAGGGCTCTGAGCCCGGAGGCCTGTGCTGTGTGTTTCCTGAGTGTGACTATCACATCCTCAAGGCTGGAGTGAGCCCAACAGTTTTGGAATTTGGATCCTGGTTGTCTCCACAGTACCGTCTCCTGAGGTTGCCTTTTGTTCTTTTGTTGGGTTTTCTTTGTTTTTGGCTCTGAAGATGGAACTTGAAAAATCTTGGAAGCCAATAAAAATCAGAGTAGGAGAACAAAACTCTTATTCCAGTCTTGTCCTGAGAGGAGGGTCATGAGGAATAAGGAGTTAATGTTCAAAAGACCCTTTGAAGCAGTTAGATGGGGAGTCCCTCGCAGACTTGGGGCATCCTCATTGGGTGGGCATTTCCCAGGGGACCCGGCCTTCCCCAGTTCCCCCCACCCCAGGGAATGCGCATGCTTGTGCCAAAGAGTGACCCCTGACCCCAACTCTCGTGGCCTCCCTCTCTCCCCTCCAGACCAGCCTCTCCTTTCCTGCCCTCCAAACAATGGCACACTTTGTTCTTTAAAAAGGGCAGTGAAATAGGAATCACACTTTCAAAGTAACATTTTGAAAAAGGGATAGGAGTGAAAAATTGGGACTGGCCAAGCCAACGGCGTGTGCTGCTTTCGAAAGGTGAGGTCCCAGGTGAGGTCCAGGCTGAGTAATGTCTGACTGATCTGTGCCTCGTGTTTCATGCGCTGTGGAAAAAACCCAGCTGCTGTGAAAGGGTTAAAAATGAGCTCTCTTGGTCAAGAGCCCCAAGCAACAGGCACGTTCAGTTTCAGTCAGGAAGAAAGACAAGTGTTTGGTTAGTAATGGGATATGGCTAGAGCTGGGTTTTGGCCTGCAGTCCCTGGGCAGGTTCAAAGTTGGGGATGGCCCAGTTCTTGTGGTTGTTTGGAGGCGGGACAGAGGCCGGCAGCCCGGAAGACGGTGCCTGGGAGATGCTACCCTCCCCTCCTTTGCACAGAAGGGAACTAAGGCCCAGGGCAGGCTGGGGACGTGACCTGGGTCATCCTAGTGAGTGGCACAGCAGAGATAAGTGGGGGCGAAAGGGTTGCCTTCCAGTTCCAGAGCCCTTTCTGGAAAGCACTGGATGGCATGGAATGTGGATTCAGGCAGATGAGGATTTAGGGTTGTTTCAGCCTCTTCTTGGCTGGGTTCCCTCCTGTTCATCCAGATGCCACATCTGTGAAATGGGGTTCAAAAATAGCTCTTCGCCTGTTTTTTTTTTTTTTTAATTAAATGAGATGGTACATATGAGACCAGAGACTAAGACGCTCAAAACGTTCTCTTTCTTGGACCGCCAGGACTCCTCCCGGGCCGTCCGGATCCTGCAGAGGGAACAGGCTCTTCCGAATAAGGACGGATGCAAATAAAGCCTCCAAGAACCAAACACCCCCTTGAAAGTCCTATATACTCCCTTAGGGGGGAACACCACATCAAAGGCAAAGGCAGATGGGATGGGGAAGAAGAAAAGAGCCCTTTCTGAGCAGAGGGGAACTCGCCCCAGAGAAGCGCTGAGTTAACGGAGCCCAAAGCCGGCCTGTGAAGTTAGAGAGGCCCGGAGATTAGAAGGCCAAGAGGAAATAATGCTTTTCTTGTCTTGGCTGCGGGGGCAGAAGGAGAGCAGCAGCTGGCAGGCATATGCAGCCTGTTAGGGGCACACTCCCATCAGACAGAAGGAAATCCTGCCCGGGGCTGGCAGCGCCGGCGCGGCCACTGGGGAGCAGGCGGTCTGGGGGTCTCAGGGAATCTGAGCTGTTGCTGCCAAGGCTCCAGGACCCGCATCCCCCCTCCCCTCTCAACCACTCCCCTGCCCATGGCTGCCTGAGCGGGGGCCTCCCTCCCCAGTCACTGGTCCCTAAGGGCCTTCCCTTCCCAGGAGGTGTCAGACCCAGTGATGCTATCAACAGAAACTCCGGGGACGCCTGGGGTTTATTTTGTATCCACTTCAAAATCCATATGAACCGCCTTCCTCCTCGCCTGTGCCCGGATGGGTGACTTTGGCCCACTCCGCAGCCTGGAATCCTTCTCAGCCAGGCTAGACAGAGAATGGCCTTCTTTTTTTCGCCTCGAGCTTTTCCTTGGGTTCCTTTATGGGCTAAGGGATCAAACTCCCGTGAAAGGATCTAAGGCCGCCTGCCATCCCTCTCGGACCCTCAGCCTCTGAGCCTTTGCACCATGTGACAAGGTGCCCAGAATTAGCGTCTGCTAATTAATCGGAAAAACTGGCTCCCTATTGGCCCATAGCTTTTTACAAACCTGAATTAAACGAAGTGTTTATGTGACAGATATGTGGGAGGGATTTCAGATATAATCACCATCAATCTGGCTGTAGCCAAAATAAATTCTGTGAAAAGTAAAACAAACTATTGCCCAGACAAAGTAGGCCTTAGGGGTCTCCAGCAATAATCTGTGTTTTCTTATTTAGCTTCATCTAATATTTCTGCTCTTTTCAGCGTAGATAGGATCTCTGCACACAGGGCACTCTTGCTGCAGCTGACGGGGGCGGACACACGCTCCTGCCCCCTGAGTGGACGGAGAGGGGAAGGGATGTTGCATATTTACATTAAAATTCTTAGTTCAAGTAAACTGGCTCTGGCTGGGCACACAGTGGGGTGGGCACTGGAGATGGAGGTGGGCGGTGGAGAGGCCTGGCTATGAGGCGGGGGTGTGCTACAATCTCCCTTCCTCCAACCTGCTAAGGTCAAGGCCGAGATAGACAAGTCAGAGACTGCCGGTCCTTTCAGAGAGGGGCTGGGTTAGGCCTTCTCAGGGTGCGTGTGAGGTGTGTGGGCTTTCTGAGCGCTCTCTCCTTTGGCTATTTTGGCACTCTTGTGAGGAAACAGTGAGGAAACTAAGGTTTAGATATAATAACTACTTGCCCGCTCTAAAGCCATGATATTGGGCTTTGACCCTGACTCTTGAAAGCCTATGCAGTCTCTCTCTTCAGTACTTTGCTAAACAAAGAGGAGCCAGGCTTAGTCACTCCTCCTGTGAATAGGCCTTTGGGCACTTTAGTCGGCCCTGCCCTGCATCCTTCTGTCTCTGTCTCTCTCTCTGTCTCTGTCTCTGTCTCTCTCTGTCTCTCTGTCTTGCAGCTGGGTCTGTTTGACACCACCTTTCTCTGGCTCTCCCTGCTTTGGCCCAGCTTATCCCCAGTTCCCAAACCAGGTCTGGGGTAAGAAGGGGGAGATGTTGAGGGTCTCCAGATTACCAACCACCCATGCTGCCTATCTGGTAACCGAGCACAGCACTAGCCTCCTGCCTGAGCTCTGGCTCCTCTCCCTCAGGGTCTTGCCCTGGTGATCAGCCTAGGATCCCAGGAGCGTTCCCCACCCCCCACCCCCAGGAGCAAAGACTCCTACTTGTTCCATAGAGATGTCTGCGGGCTTGATGCCAGCCTTCTCACTGGCCTGTACCCAGGCTTGGCACACTTACTGAGATTCCACAACGTTGGGGGAAATCCCCTCTTTCTTCATCCACTGCCCTACTGCTTAGCACTCCCGGGGCCTGGCTCTAGCGGAAGTCCTGCGCATTGAACTCCGAGCCTGCCCACCTGCTTTGAATCCCTGTGCTGGCTCCTGCATTTGTTGCCACATTGGTGGGTCTGGGGCCATGTTCTGTCCCTTCCTCAATATCTACAATTGTGATAGGTAGCATTCTTGGTGCTATGCCTTCCTGATTCTGAGAGTAAGAGCTCCTCTGAAAATCTACCATGAAGGATGTTTATCTGGTTTTTTGTTTTCTTTTTCCATCTGCTCCTTTATTCCTCTTTGGAAGAACCCCATCTAGAGTCAAGAGGTCCACGCCCAGTGGAAAAGATCCTCCGTAAGTGATTCAGGTCATGGCACTCCTTTCCCCCTCCATGAAAGTAATGGGACAGATTCCCTGCTCCCTGCCAACCCTGTGGCACCAAAAGGAGTTGATTCTATCATGCTTCATCTTGTAGACCCTTGAACAGAAGGGTCTTGCAGAAGGAAGACCTCTCTATGAAACAGAAGTGCATTTGTAACTCTGCAAACCCATCCGCTCATTCATTCAATAGTATCTATTGCGGATCTACGATGTGCCAGAGGCTATTAGAGGCCCTTGGGATACATCAGTGAGTTAAAAACATCTGCCTCCCTGGAGTCTGTATTCTACCAGCTGTAGGCAGATGATAAATAACGATCATAAACAATAAGAATTGTATACGTTGTGACAGAGGCAAAAAATGCTGATGAAAGAAAGAGCAAGGTAAGAGTGATTGGAAGTACTAGAGCAGGAGCTGAGTTACATGTTCACATAGGGTGTTTGGGGCGGGCCTCATAGGGAATGTAATGTGTGAACATAGACCTAAGGGAAGTGAGGATATTAGCCATGAAGGTAACTCAGGAAGGGTGTTCCAGGCAAGGGGAACAGCCAGTGCAAAGTCTCTGAGGCAGAGCTGTGTTTGCTCTGTTAAGGAACAGCAAGGAGGCCAAAGTGGCCAGAGTGAGGTGAGCACTAGGGGAAGCAAAAGAGGTGAAGTCAGAGTTGAGGTCAGAAAGACAATAGGAACCACATCATGGAGGGCCTTGCAGACCCCATAAGGGCTTGGAGTCTTTTTGTCCCTACTCGAGTGAATTCAGTCTCTCTCATTAATCAAGCTAAAGCTTGAGAAACTCAACAAATATTTCTTGATTTTTTATGCCAAGTCCTGAGGCATATGTTGTTGAGTAAGGGTGTCTGTGCCTTTAGGAAGTTCAAGTTCGGATCCCAGTGGTTGCAGCGGCAGGGTGCAGAGCAAAGCTCACTGTACTAGGTGGTGGGAGGCCTGGGTTCTAGTCTTGCCCTTCCATGTAACCTTGGCCATTCGCCAAACCTCAGCATCCTGTCACTGGAGAGGATTATCTATTTCCTGGTCACCCCCCTGGCACTATGGCGGTCAAATGAATGAAGGATGCAAAGACTTGTTGAAAATTGAACAGCCCTGTATAAATAGAAGGGGGTATTAGGGGACCAATTAACACGGTCACTGCCCTATGTCCCTTTCCTTGGGGCAGTCGACTCAGTCCATGTGGTTGTCTTTGCAATGGCTTCTTCTCTCTCCACAATCTCGTTGGCACTCACACTCCACCCGGTGAGAACCACCACGGCCATCCTTTCGAGTGGGTACAGATATCCAGCATGAAAAACACATCCAGGGGTATCTGCTTTGCAAAGGAAATGTGCCCATGCCTTCTCTAAGTCATGCTTCCCTGATCAGATAAAGCTGCACTGGGGGTGAACTTGTGGGTCAGGTATGCACGACTCCAACCAACAATAACAAAAACAGGCCCACAGGTTGCTGGACACAGTGAGCTTTTAAAATGCATTCAGACGGTGTGAGGATATTAATAGGGAGACACGTATCTCATTTCAGCCTACAAAGCAGATCCCACAGTGGGACATGGAAATGCTGGCTGCTTCCAGGTTAGCTTAAACTGAAGTGAGAGACTCGGCCGGAATACAGACATGCCTCAGGCTGTGTCCCAGGCGCCGGGCTTCCAGCTCTGACAACAGCCCGTCAACTCAGCTCTATTGTGAGTGGAACTGGACACTCGGCGATGGCCAAAAACAACAGTTGACTAAAATAATGAGGCTACGTTTGGACAGTGATGGAGGTGGAGAAGAATAGAGTTGGATGGGCCCTGTGGACATCGTCTTGAACACTTCCTTTATCTTACAGGTAAGGACACCAAGACCTGCGGGTCATGTTATGACTACAGTAAGGATGAGACTCTAATGTCATTTTCACAGTGAGTGAATTTGCCTCCAATGGGGTCACAGCATCCTAAATGTCCTCAGTTATCCTTTCTGTGTCACTGAAACCCTCTGGACACAGGACTAGCTAAATGGACACTTGGGGCCTGGCACAGGCCTGGCTCTGGACTTATTTACTGGGTGACATTTATCTCCTCATTTGTTTTCTTCATGGCAAAACATGAGATATACATAGTTAAGACAATGTGTGTCAAAAGACTCTGAAAACCAAAATTGTTTTCTACCTCCGTTTTCCAAATTTCCAGCCTGTCATTTGTGAGGACATGGTTCCAAATTAGGGGTGAGTCTCTGAGCAGACCGGGCGGGGGAGGAAGATAGCTGGCCCCACATGGACCTCCCTGGTCACAGTATGCATTGCTCTTCACCATCGATGCCTACCTCCCGCATCCCACCCAGGGCCCCCCTTCACACGCTCCACAGCCCCACCAGCATTCTCAGCAGCCCTAAGGTTGTCCTCAGGTTTGTAAATATCCCTTCTTCACCTGAGCAACTCCTCCTGTCCTTTACAATGGTAGCATTGCTACATCAATAGGACCATTGTGTCTCAGTTTCCTGATCTATAAAATGGGGATAATAAGAGAATCTAGATCATAGAGCTATTCTGAGGAGTAAGTGAATTAGTATACATTGAAGCACAAAGAACCATGCCTGGTTCATGGTAAGTGCTATAAAAATATTTTCTATTATTCTTACTATTAGACTACAAAAGATATCGTTCAATGTAATGGATTATATATCTGGTCTGCCTCCCCTACTCAGAATATCACAGCCAGAACAGAGTCCTATTTTTCTATTTGCTCAGTGCTTAACACCATATCAGGAACATATTAAATGCTCAATAAACACTTGTGGGATAAATGATTGGGTGTGGTCTATGTAATCATGTCTATGACATCATTCATGTCACTTTTCTCCAGTAAACTTCAAGGGACAGGCAGTATGTCAACTCTACTCCTGTGGCCCTCATTTGAATTGTCTTATTGTTTTAAAAATTTCCCAAGTCTCATTTTTGTTTAAATAACAAAGAAAGTCGTTTTGAAATTTTAATTGTAGAACTACCACGTGGAAACAAGTGAAACTCAATTGGTAATAAGTTTTTCCACTTGGGGTTGTGGGCCCAGCCACACTCTCTTTGACACGGTTTCAAGAAGAGAACCCAGGGCTGGATTCTATTTGAAGAGTAATTAAGATAAAAGAAGACCCCGGGGCACCTAGGTGGCTCACTGGGTTAAGCCTCTGCCTTTGGCTCAGGTCATGATCTCAGGGTCCTGGGATCAAGTCCTGCATCAGGCTGTCTGCTCAGTGGGGAGCCTGCTTCTCCCTCTCTCTCTGCCTGCCTCTCTGCCTACTTGTGATCTCTCTCTCTCTCTCTCCATGTCAAATAAATTTAAAAAAAAATTAAAAAGAAAAAGAAAAAAGAAGACCCCACTCCCCCAATCCTGCCAAAGTCTTTGGGATCGTATGGTGTGAAGGGGACAAAAGACTTAGACGAGTGAACACAACCTCCAGGAGGAAACAGATGCTCTAAGGATATGCAGCATGATCAGGGGAGGTTAGAGTTGAGTTGGGGGTGTAATTGCCTAGAAGTGGATTTTAAGCCACTGGTTCTACTTCCTGCTCTTAATCTCATGGCTGTGCACAATATCCTGAAACTGACACCCAAGAGACTACCAATTTGGGTTTCAGGTAAGAGTGCTGCTGGGGAAACAGCTCCCTTCCTATTGTGTTCTTAATTTCCTATGTGCAATAGTATTTTTTTTTAAGTTTTTAGTTTATTTCCAGTTTGTTAACACAGTGTAATATTAGTTTCGTTTGTATGATATAGTAATTCAATACTTGCATGCATCACCTAGTGCTTATCACAAGTGCCCTCCTTCATCCCCATCACCTATTTCCCTCATCCCCCCACCCGCCTCCCCTCTGGGAGCCATCGGTTTGTTCTCTGTAGTTAAGAATCTGTTCCTTGGTTTGCCTCCCTCTCTCTCTCTTTTTTACCCCCAATAGTATTCTTAAATACAACAAAATACAATCCCTTCAAGAGTTTATAAGGTTAAAATGCAATCATGTTATCTTTTTCTGATAGTCACTGGTGAAGCTGATAATTTAGTAAATGATGCTATCTGATAACATTTAGATATTAGCTAAGGCAGTGATGTAAATGTATGTACTAATGAATGGAATATGTAGAATATGCATGTGGTATTATTTATACTATTTAAACAATATAAGTTAGGATTGGATAATCAGGAATATTGACCTGCTTTCTTCACCTGTTTTATGATACGATTTCTAGGCCAGTAGCCACACAAGTGGATCCATCAGGTGAGTCGAGAAAGGGGTATGGTAAATTATCTGCTAAGATGGCTGCCAACAATTCCTTTCCTCCTTGGACATTTGTGTTGTGTTTCCCATCAAGAGGTGGAGTTTATTTCCTTTTATGACTTACTGTGACCAAGGGAATTCTGCAGAGAAAATGCTGTGCTTGTCTGAGCCTTGTAAGAGGCCTTTCAGGGGCCTGAGAGTTTTTACTTTCACTGTCCTAGAGTTCTGAAACACCATGTAAGGACCCTGCTGGAGAAGGGAGACCAGCCAACCCCCACAGACCTTTCCAGCCTCCCCAACCAAGGAGAGGCATGGGAGTGTGATGCCATCTTGACCCTCCAGCCCCAGGCAACATCCTTTCCCTTGACACTGCTTGGAAATGAGTTAAGCTGTCTCCTCCATACCCTGTCCAGTTCATACCAACAGGAGCCCACAGTTGTTGTTTTGGATCACTTTGATTTGGAAAGTTTTGTTACACAGCAGCACATCCCTAAAACTATGGATAGCACTGATCTACATTCTTGTCTAAGATCTCTTCCTATGTGGTTTCTTCTTTGGATTAGGACAGGCCAGGAGAAATCTTGAGTGCCTCTCTCTCCCTATGACTCATGCTAGACACTGCTGGTTGATACATTTTTTCCCGCTTAGTCCAGATAACGCCTTCAACCTCACCACAGAGCTCTAGACAGCAACAACTAAATCAAGAATGTAGGTCTTTGAATTGAAACTATTTGCCGTTCTAGGATTAGTCATCATGTTTTGAAAGGAAAGGGGACTGGTGTACCTTAGTAATCCACTGTACCTTTTAGAGCCGTGGAATGCTAAAGATGACAGAACTTTAGAGATCCTCTAATCTATGGGTTCTGAACCCTGGCTGCAGATTAAAATTACTGGGGTTGATTTATTGTTTATTTTGTACTTTCAAGACAGACTTTAAAACAATAAACGAATTTAAATACTTTAATGTGATTATAGGTTAATGTAATATGATGGACAACTTAAAGCTCAAAGCTACAAACATAAATCAGATTGCAAAAGTGATTTGAACTGGTTACAGACCTAAAACATGACCTTTTTAATATTATCCAAGTAACTTCAAAGAAGTGTCTCTTTAAGGGCATCAGCGTAGTCTTTTATTTATTTATTTTTTAAGATTTTACTCATTTATTTGACAGAGAGAGAAATCAAAAGTAGGAGAGAGCAGGCAGAGAAAGAGGGGGAAGCAGGTTCCCCACTGAGCAGGAGCCTGATGGGGGGCTCGATCCCAGAACCCTGAGATCATGACCCAAGCTGAAGGCAGAGGCTTAACCCACTGAGCCACCCAGGTGCCCCCAGTGCAGTCTTTTTAAAACTATTTTAGCTGGAATTACTTGAATTTTTAACCATTCTAAGAGTATGAAAATACATACATTTTGGTACAATTTTTCCATATATTTTGAATAGAGAATACAGTTCCAAGTTGGTATTACTATTCATGATTAAGAGGAAAATATGTTTCAAATACAAATTCACCAACTTATGGAAGAATCAGAAGTAAAAAGATTTATCCAAATTCTTCTAAACTCCTCCTCTTTACTGTCCTGTGCCTTCTCTCCTGTACTTTCGGTGTAAATACTTTATAAACAAATGTGACCATGTGTTAATGCTACATTTCATAGGATTAATGAAGGAAAATGAAGTGGAAAAGATTTCAGGTAAGATCTCAGAAAGGAAATCTCCTAGCCTAAGTTCTGTATTTAAGTGTGCACTAACCTTTACAATAAAAAGTGTTTTCAACCGTACTTGGTTTTCCAGTAACACTAGATCAGCCTTGCTGAGGACCCATTTCTTAACGCAGAAACAGACCACGATATTTCTAGAATTGCTTTTCGAAATTATTAAAACTTAGGAACATCCAGATGCTAAACAGACTAAAAAATGAAAACCAATTTGTAAAACTGGGCTATTTTCATGGATTTTGGGTTTCTTTGTTTTTTTGGTGTGTCTTTTTTTTTTTTTTTTTAAACAATAGAATAAATAGTTCTGTTGGTGACTGTAGACACATCGGGCTGTTTGGTGGTATACAGAACCAACACAGAAATGGTGGTTTTCCTGATTGGTCTGTGGTTGTCAGTAATTCTAAGGAATTACTTACCAGAAACTGCTGGCCAACCTTTGTGCCTTTGTGTCTCTATCGCTGTCAGGATCATTGCTACCTGGGCACGTTTTCCCCAGATCCTCTCGCCTCCTTGTGTTACATGGCCCAACTCCCTCAAATTCATCTCGGTGACAGTACCTTTGGTAATAACACCCAAAGTAGTACGTAGCGGGGATGAGGGACTCATTTTTACGCCAAGTACTGGCAAGCGAAAGGTGGCTTTCAATTCAGAATGTGTTGCATGGGCATTTTGGCAATGTAAGCCCATTGGCCTACTAAAATCTCTCGTATTTAGGGGGTTTTCGAGGAAAGCCATTTCCAGGAAAGCAGACTTTAATAACTAACCTCTTCATGCTTTGTTGTTTTTCTTTCCTGTTTGAAAAACTTTTGATACTTCTGTTTCTCCCTGGGCATGAACTTTAGGGCAAAGGGACTTCCCATTTGCCCGCTTTCTCTTGGCATTTTTGTTTCATCCCATTGGAAAGGACTTGAGCTGGGGACAGTCCTTCTCTGCCCAGTAGACGTGCAGCACCGCTCTTCATGGAGTCTCTCGCCATCATTCTTTTGTTTGGAGCTTCTCCTCTCATGCGTCCTGATAGTCATTTTTATTTGTATTTTCTCAGCCTGGTGCTGTTAATGGTAGAGCTCGGCTTTCAGACCAATCATCCTTTTTGCCTTCTTTGAATGTTCTTGAGCCTCCAGACCTTCCCTCTTCCTCTTTTTCTCCTGGTAATCCAAACAATGGCCATGGTGCTTCCAGTGTAACTCAATATATTGGTTTTGTGGCGTGGTAATGGGGCAGAGCTACAAGGAGCTGCTGCCAGTGTGAAGAAGCTCTCAATTTTTGGGTGTCACAGACCCAGGAGCTGAACCCCGAGACGGGAAAGAGACTCCCTGGGCTGCTTTAAAAATTGAACTGATGTCGGGGCCTCACCCCCGACTCGTTCAGATTCAACTGAGCCTCATTATTTTAAACTGTGCGTGTTTCTTAGTAATAAAGGAACTTGACTTCACAAATTGGGGCCCAAAGGAGCAGACCACAGCTGGCTGAATCCTACTGAGGAAGTATTTGGAGGGTTTGTGGGCTCTCACAGGCCATCTGTCCAAGGACCCAGAGCGCTGGAAAGGGGGTAGGTTTCCTAATGGGGAAGTGAGGTTTCACCTGAGGGAAAAAGAAGGGAAGGGCAGGCACTCAGGAGAGCCAGCTCCTAGGCCCTTCCCTTCCGTCAGAACAAGCCATGAGCTGATCTGTGAGGGCAATTTTGATATATGACCCCAGATGTGAGTGGAAGGTACAGTGTGTGTCTTGAGGTTTTTCCTGTGGAGAATTTTTTAAACCTCAGACCGGATTGTCAAAGAATTGAGACGAAGTATGAAGAGCATGAGAGATGTGTTTGACACAATAGGGTCAGAAAAGTTCAAGGCGCCCTCTCTCCTGGCATGTTTGGCAGGAACGCTAAAACACAAGGAGGGGACTAGAAACCTTATGACAGTAAAATTTTAAGGCTTCATTTTTTTGGGGGGTGTAAAATACGACTTGCTGTCAGGTGTGTGATTTGGTAGCTTTGATGCAAGTATATAATAAATCTTGCCTCTGCTGAAATCGGAAGAGTTTTCTGCGTATAAATAAAAATGATGAGTGTAATAAAATTGCTTTTGATCACCTCACATGAAAGGTGTTAGGAATTTTCAGACTGTTATCATAATTAAAGTGCAAGTGCTTGGGAGGAAAATCTCTCACTTGAGTATCTCTCCTCCTATCCTGTCTTAAAAGGCATTTCTGGAGAAAATCACCCTCACCCACTTCAGTATTGTTGTGACCCTACTTTGTAGTCTGAAGAAATGTTATAGTTTTCAGTGACAGCAGGAAAATGGTCTTGTAGTTGAAAACACTACAAACCACAAAGGGCACTGGCATTTGCAAAAATGAACCAAATTCTCTTTACAGCCTCAGTCGAAAGGGATGACTTCAAAAGAACTCATTTTTGTCAGTAAAGGTATTGCCTGGAGACCTTCTTTCTTTCTTTCCCTGGGTCTGCTTCTTGATCTCCTGTCTATAGGGTCACCGTGCCTGACTTGGTCTTTCTACAGGTCTTTTTAAGTTGCTTTTTGTATTTGCTTTATATATGAATCTCTGTTTTGAGTCCAGAAGCATAGACTAATGATGGGAGAGGGATCATTCCTCAAGCAAATACCCCCATCTACTTACACGTCCGAGTATCACAATGGCTACCTCATGGGTCATCCCCGCTCCAACCTACCTGCTTCAACCACCCCATGCTCTCTCAAGATTTCATAGTCAGAACTTTGACTCTGTGTCTGCCACAGCTCCACTCAAAATATTTAAGGGATTCCCTTTTGCTCACAGAGTAAAGCTCAAACCCCTTAGCCTGGCCTTCAAGACCCTCTCTAATCTAGTCTGTTATATCTGGCACTCACCTCACTTGAAAACTTGGATCCAACTTTGCTGCTTTGCTTACTTCTATGCCCACTTCTGGCACCTTGGCTTTCATCCTGCCAGAAATGTCTTTCTCCCCCTGGTATGATTCTTGCAAAGTCCAGCTCACTTCCCCCTCTGCTGGGAAGCTTCCCCCAGTTAGCCTATTCAGATCCCTTGAACTTTAGTGGGAATTATTTGAGACTTAGCATACCTGATTTTTATTTTTATTTATTTTTTAATTTAAATTCAATTAGCCAACATATAGTACGTCATTAACTATAGATGTAGGGTTCAGTGATTCGTCAGTTGCAAATAACACCCAGTGCTCAGCACACCACATGCCCTCCTTAATGCCCATCACCCAGTTACCCTATCATCCCACCCACCTCCCTTCCAGCAACCCTCAGTTTGTTTCCTAGAGTTAAAAGTCTCTCATGGTTTGTCTCCCTCTCTGATTTTTTCCCACTCATTTTTCTCTCCCTTCCCCTATGATTCTCTTTCCTATTTCTTATATTCCACATATGAGTGAAACCATATGATAATTGTCTTTGTCTGATTGACTTATTCACTCAGCATGATACCCTACAATTCCATCCACATCAATATAAATGGTAAGATTTCATCCTTTTTGATGGCTGAGTAATATTCCAGTGTGTGTGTGTGTGTGTGTGTGTGTGTGTGTGTGTGTGTAGTTATAGATAGATAGATCATATCTTCTTTATCCATTTATCTTCCAGTAGACATCTGAGCCATTTCCATAGTTTGGCTATTGTGGAAATTGCTGCTATAAACATTGGGATGCAGGTGCCCCTTCAGATCACTATATTTGTATCTTTGGAGTAAATACCTAATAGTACAATTACTGGGTCGTAGGGTAGCTCTATTTTTAACTTCTCAAGGAACCTCCATACTGGTTTCCAGAGTGGCTGCGCCAGCTTGCTTTCCCACCAATAGTGTAGGAGCGCTCACCTTTCTCCACATCCTTGCCAACATTTATTGTTTCCTGTCTTAATTTTAGCCATTCTGACTGGTGTGAAGTGATATCACATTGTGGTTTTGATTTGTATTTCCCTGATGCCAAGCGATGTTGAGCATTTTTTCATGTGCCTGTTGGCCATTTCTATGTCTTCTTTGGAGAAGTGTCTGTTCATGTCTTTTGCCCATTTCTTGATTGGATTATTTGTTTTGGAGGTGTTGAGTTGGTTAAGTTCTTTATAGATCTTAGATACTAGCCCTTTATCTGATATGTCATTTGTAAATATCTTCTCCCATTTCATTGGTTGCCTTTTAGTTTTTTTACTGTTTCCTTTGCTGTGCAAACCCTTTTTATCTTGATGAAGTCCCAATAGTTCATTTTTTACTTTGTTTCCCTTGCCTTTGGAGACATGTCTAGTAAGAAGTTGCTGAGGCCAAGGTTGAAAGGTTGCTTCCTGGGTTCTCCTCTAGGATTTTGATGGATTCCTGTCTCACATTTAGGTCTTTCATCCATTTTTAGTTTATCTTTGTGTACGGTGTGAGAAAATGGTCCAGTTTCATTCTTCTGCCCATGGATGTCCAATTTTCCCAACACTGTTTGTTGAAGAGACGGTCTTTTTTTCCATTGGATAGTCTTTCCTGCTCTGTCAAAGATTAGTTGACCATAGACTTGAGATCAATTTCTAATTTCTGGGCTCTATTCTGTTCTATTGATCTATGTGTCTGTTTCTGTGCCAGTACCATACTGTCTTGATGATTACAGCTTTGTAATGGAGCCTGAAGCCAGAATTGTGATTCCACCAGCTTTGGTTTTCTTTTTCACCATTCCTCTGGCTTTTTGGGGTCTTTTCTGAAAAAAAGTTGCATTTTTATATACTAGTTGCATTTCTATATAAAAGTACATTTTATATAAAAGTTGCATTTTATATAAAATGCATTATTATATGCATTTTATATAAAAGTTGAATTTCTACATACTAACAATTAGACAGAAGAAAAAGAAATTAAGGAATTGATCCCATTTACAATTGCACCAAAAACCATAAGATACCTAAGAATAATCCTAACCAAGGAGGCAAAGGATCTGTGCTCTAAAAACTACAGAACGCTTATGAAAGAAATTGAGGAAGACAAAAGAAATGGAAACACATCCCATGCTCATGGATTGGAAGAACAAATATTGTTAAAATGTCTATGCTACCCAGAGCAATTTACACATTCAATGTAATCCCTATCAAAATACCATCAACATTTTTCACAGAATTGGAATAAATAATCCTAAAATTTGTATGGAACCAGTAAAGACCCCAGGTAGCCAGAGGAATATTGAAAAAGAAGAAAACCAAAGCTTGTGGCATCATGATTCTGGACTTATATTTTTGTTTCTTTTTTATGTGTGTGCCTTATTTTCCTTTCTAGAGGTTAAATTTCATTCATTTGTTTAGCACATATTTACTGTGGCCCAACCATGTGTGAGGATCCGAGTCCCACGTGGGAGTGCTGCAGTGATTAAGACACACATGGTCCCTGCCCTTAGGAGCTTACATTCTAGTGAGGAATCATAACCATTCAGTGTGCCAAGTGCTATTTAGGGGACAGCATTGGGTGCTGTGGGAGAATGCAAGGGGCCCAGTTAAACATACTCAGGAAGGTTTGAAAGGCTTCCTAAAAAAGGCAATGCCCTAAGCAAGACTTAAAGGATAAGTAGGAATTAGCTAGGCAAGGATGTAGAGGAAGACTGTTTCAGCATACATAAGTTATGGAACTGGAAGAAGTCAAAGATCAGGATGGACATAGAGGAGGTAGGAGAATTGGTGAAGACCGTTTGGGGGGTAAGCAGAGGCATAGCTCTGAGCCTTCTGTTCATTCTGTCAATGGATGATTTTTTAAAAAACTTTTTAAATTTATTCATTTGAGAGAGAGAGTGCCTGTGAGAGCAGAGCAGGGGGAAGGTCAGAGGCAAGAAGGAAAAGCACAGCCTGATGTGATGCAGGGCTTGATCCCAGGACCCCAAGATCATGACCTGAGCTAAAGACAGAACTTAACTGACTGAGCCACCTAGGGACCCCTTGATATTCAAGTATTTTAGCAAGGAAAAAAGAAGAGATTACCTTTGGGAAGGCAACCAACAGTGTCTGCCACATAGCATCTCCTGAATATATTGACTCAAACCCCTATACCAAAGCCCTAGCAGAGGGAAAGGCATGCTCATTTCCAGGCCTAAAAACTATTTGCATCAATTTTCACTGTCACATACAAGATGACTGGATTTCAACAAAAATTTATGAAACATACAAAAAAGCAGGGGAAAATACACTATCAAGAAACAAAGCAATCAACAGGTTCAGACTCAGGAAAAAGACATTCTATGCATAGGAACAAAGATTTAAAAATTACTGCAGACTTCATATCAGAAACTGTGTAAGCCAGAGGATGATGGAGTCACATCTTTAAAGTGCTGGAGGGGGCAGGGAGTAGAATCTCTGTGAAGAAGAATTTCATCCCCAGTGAAAATATCTTTCAAAAATTAAGGGAATATATACTTTCTCAGACAAATGAAAGTATTGTTGATCAAAGTAAAAAGTGGAAGTGGTTTCCCACTATGTTTAATTCTATACTGGTGAGCAGCGAAGCTGATTTCTTTGTGTTTAGTATTGACTTGTAGTTTGTCTTTTATGAATTGCCAGTTCCTATCTTTCACCCATTTTTCTGTTGGTCTGTTGTCTTTTTCTTTTTTAAGTTTTCATTTATTTATGAAAGAGAGAGAGAGAGAAAGAAAGTGCAAGGAGGGGGAGCAGCAGAGGGAGAGGAGAAGCAGGCTCCCTGGCAGGGAGCCCAATGACATGGGGCTCAATCCCAGGACCCTGGGATCATGCCCTGAGCCCAAGGCAGACACTTAACCAACTGAGCCAATAGGCACCCCTATTTGTCTTTTTCTTACAGGAATTCCTTATATATTTTGAATACCAATCCTTTGTTACATACATAGCAAATATCTTTTCATGGTCTGTCACTTTTCTTTTAGTATGTTTATGGTTACTTTTGTTGACAGAATTTTACAGTTTGTCAAATTGTCAAAAAATTTTGTCAAAATCAAATCTAATCACTTTTCCTCTATACTTTAAGATTTTCTTCTAAGGTTTTATAGTTTTGTATGTTGTTTGCTCTTTAATCCTTATGGAACTTATATTTTTTGAGTAGTAAAAAGTAGCGTTGTAAATTAATTTCTCCCAAATGGTTAATAAATTGCTCCAATATAATTTTTTAAATAGTCAGTATGTTCTTTCCATATTGATTCTAAATGCCACATTTACCATAAAATACCTTCCCATATATTCATGGCTCAGTTTCTGTATTCCCTTTTATGTCCCACGGAGCTATTTTGCATTAGCGTTACAATGTTTTATTTCCCGCAGCTTTATGTTTTGGTATTGTGATAGCCAATGGCCAGGCTTGCCCTGCTCAGCTCCTCCCAGTAGATAACACGCCTGCCTGAAATTTTGCAGAAGGAGTCCTGAAAGAGAGCACCCGCTCTTTTACATTTCTGAAGTAGCCCAGCAAACAGTGGGCTGTAGGATGAGTAGTGATAATGACCACATGACCATCACACCTGGCCTATCATATTGTTTTAAGGCAACCAGGTATGTTTG
Source organism: Lontra canadensis (assembly GCF_010015895.1). Classification (NCBI taxonomy): domain Eukaryota; kingdom Metazoa; phylum Chordata; class Mammalia; order Carnivora; family Mustelidae; genus Lontra; species Lontra canadensis. The sequence continues at coordinate 12,561,138 of NW_022631055.1, read as the reverse complement.
GTACCTGGTTATTATTTCATCTGTGTGCAGTGCAGCAATATGGCATGATAGCAATATAACAAGAAACTGAAACTGATAATAGGTCTGGCTAATGTGGTTTACTGAAAGTGGTTTTGCAAAACCATCCTGGAGTTTTGAGGCATTTTGGCTGGGGGCATATAGGCCCCAGAAAATGCTGTTCAGGACTTCCCATCACCTGGCAATTTCTTTCTGGCTGGTTGACCAAGACCAGCCCTCAGACTGTCTCTCATAGTGTGATTAAGGTAAACCAAGGAGCTGTGCTCTCCAAGCTCTCCTACCTGATGCAGGCTCTCATCCTTTAAGGTCATTGCTATGACATGCAATTTGGGTACTCTGTGAGTACCTGAGTGTTCCTTCTTTTTTTTTTTTTTTAAAGGATTTTTATTTATTTATTTGACAGAGATCGCAAGTAGGCAGAGAGGCAGGCAGAGAGAGAGGAGGAAGCAGGCTCCCCGCTTAGCAGAGAGCCCGATGCGGGGCTCGATCCCAGGACCCTGAGATCATGACCTAAGCCGAAGGCAGAGGCTTAACCCACTGAGCCACCCAGGCGGCCCCTGAGTGTTCCTTCTTACTCATCTTCAAGCCTACCCTCAATTGGATGACTTAAGAAATTCACAACAGCATGCTCTCTCTTCTAGAACCTCTCTTTCAGAATTACCTTGGGTATTCATTCACATTTTCTCTTATAGAAGAATTTTAGAGTCAGTCTATAAGTTCTTTGAAATATCCCACTGGCAGTTTCATGGTGATTTCATTGAATGTATAGATTAATTTGGGGGGAACAATCATCTTTAGATGCCAAAGCTTTCCAACCAGATACAGGAACATTTTCTTTATATATGTTTGGGTTTTCTTTAATGTCTTTCAGTAAAATTTTATCATGTTTTTATTTGGATCTGAAACATTTTTTTTTGTTTATTCTTGGGTATTTTGTAGCTTCATGACTTTGGTGAATAAGATCTTTTCATGGCATTTTGCAATAGTTATTGTAGGATATAGTCAAGCTGTTGTTTTCGTATGTTGATATTGTGCTTGTCCTCCTAACTGAACTCTGAATTTTGATCATTTACCTCAGATTCTCTTAAATTTTTTGTTTTTTATTTTTTTATTTTTATTTTTTTCTCTTAGATTTTTTAGATACACAATTATGTTGTTTGCAAATACTGACAGTTTTGTTTCTTCCTTTCAGATCCTTATGTCTTATTTTTTTCCTAGTCATTTATGGCCAAGACCTCTAGTTCAATGTGAAATAGCTATAGGTATCCTTTATCTTGTTCCTAATATCTATAGGAATAATTCTCTATTTCATCACTAGGTATAATATTTTCTCTAGGTTTCTGGTTCATATTATCAAGAAATCTCCTATTTCCAACTTGCTAAAAGTTTCTTGGGGTTGAGAATTAAGAATCATGAAATAACTTTTCTGCTTTCATTGAAATAATCATCTAATTTTTCTCTTCCAGTCTACTAACTTAACAATATTTTGAAGTGTGGAAACAACATTGCATTTGGGGGATTAAATGCCATTTGATTTTTCCCTGTTGTGGTAATAATGCTTTTAGTTTGCTTATAAATTCTTAAATAGGACAGGCAGTCTTTGGTTTGCCTGAAAACGGCCTGTCTCAAAAGTCTCCCTGAGTCCCTTGTTCTATTATTTTTGTCTCTAGTGATTGACTTGTGGTCAACCTCTTCAAAGTTTTGTTGTAGGTTATTTAGGGAAAACTAAGGATATATGAAACATATCCTTAACCTTTAAAATTGGCATCATAGAGGAGAACCAGGGCATACCAACTGGTGACTGGCTTCTGTCAGAAACACAACACTACATTTGAGGTGGTTGGTAAAGGGATGGTCCATGGCCCATGATCGCATTACGTATAGTTCATCTCCATGTAAGAGATTATGGAAAAGTGCAAATGACCACATAAGAGTAGAAAGGATATGCTTCCTTGGAGTCAATCAATCCAAAATCCAGGACACAGACAGAAGGCCAGTGGTCTTTCAGTTTCCATGACAACTGGAGGATTTACCATGATGTTAATAAAGCATAAGCTTCAGGGCCTTTCATTTAAAAGGGCCTTTCTAAGGCCCTGCTTCTAATTTTATATTTGTATGTTTGTATTCTTTTCCTAAAGAGAGGCCTCAAGTTGCATAAGCCTTAGACCTTGCAAAACCTGGGTCCATCCCTAATGAGAACTCCAGCCATAGCTTTACATCCTGGCCACCATGCTGGAGCCCAGGGCTCTGAAAGCCCTATCTGGCAACCCTGATAATTCTCTCAGTGAGGCAATTAGAGTGGGTGGCAGATTAAATTACCCTGTTGCTTCCCAGCTGGGCTGAGAGAACTGTGGCCTGACATAGAAGCCGGTGGGTATCACATGGAAGAAGTGCTTGGCTATCTCACACTTCGCTCGCTGTGGGGGCACATGACCAAATTCATTATTAACGGCGAGCTGATCTGGTTACCTTGATTGACACTAAGTGATTTCAGCCTGGGCTATATTTGTCTTCATGGGGAAAATGACTGCACAGAGCTGAAAGGTTATTTCCCTCTTCAAATACCTTTGGGCCTGTCACTGTGGAGTTACGCACCCTGACATCAAAATTGGACCCACGGGCTTTGGAAGACAGCAAATGACATCATGGGCAAAAAATGGTGTCAGCTTCATTTTGTTTTTCCTTCTCTTTCTGGATTCTGACAGAGAGGTAGTTTGTCAAGAATTTGCAAGGCTTTCAGGTGAGGAAAAGGAAGAATTAGTAATAGCAGTTACCTATTTTGCACATACACAAAAATAGTTTCCAGGGTATATTTCTCTGTCCTCCTGGTCTCTCTCTGTTACTATGAAGCTTATTTATTTATTTATTTAGGGAGGGATTTGATGTCTAATTAATCAGACTAATAAATCATTCACCTGCTATTGAAAAAAATCTAACCTCTTGCTAGAATTCCTTTAGAATTCCTTTAGACAACACATATTTTTGTGTTGTCCATCCTTAACTGTGATACCCTCTCCCATGGTTGTAAAACACGTAAGAGAAGTCTACGGATGATGTGATGTTACATTCACAATGTCATGCTATGTGATTCTGAATGCATGTAAGAAATACATCACACCCTGGGGCTCCTGGGTGGTTAAGTATCTGCCTTGGGCTCAGGTCACGATCCTAGCATCCTGGGATCGAGCCCCGCCATGGGCTTTCCACCCAGTGATGAGTTCTCTCTCTCTTTCTCTCTCTCTCAAATAAATACATAAAATATTTTTAAAAAAGAAATACATCAAACCCAGTAACACAGGGAAAAATCAGATGCTGCTAGGCCCTCAACTTCGATTAGAAAATTTAAATTAGACTGAAGGAAAAATTTTAGCCTGAAGATAACAAACAGAGTTATAGTAGCTTAAGGTGGACCATAACCCTACCTCCTAGGATTTACTTATTTTGGATGAAACAAAGGTTAATGAATTTAGGGAGAAGTCATATTGATGGATGGAAACCCTAGACTTGAGAATAAAAAGGAAATGTTTTTTAAAAACTGTACCTTTTGTCATTGTTCTTGGTACAGTACAAGATTCTGATGTCTGATTCTGTATTGTTGATGAAGAGAGGAGGGACTGACCCTCTTGCAGGGTCCACAACTGTTGGGTTTGAGTGACAACAGCTCTTTGCAATGGTGACCCACCTGTAGAAACAGTTCTTAACCCAGACTGAGTCATCGCGTTGGGGAGGCAGAGCTACCGTTCGGCTTCGAATCACAAAGTCATAACTTCTGAATCTGCCCCTCCTCTCTTGGATCTCTGCCTCCTCTCTGAGGGCGATGACAAGAGGATGGGTTGGCTTCTCATTAGACAGAGAAATAGGAGGGAGTGTCCGCTGACCTAAGGAAAACATGGTCTCTTTAATATAGACCAGCATATAAAAATGCATGTAAACAAGCATTTTTTATTTGAACATTAAATTTTATTGGTACAGAGCATGTGTTTTGTTACACTGGTGACTAATGCCTTTTAAAAATGAGATTTTGGAATGCCATTCTGCTTATGTAACAAGATAAAGAGCTTTTAGAACATTGTTCTGGAGCAAAACCCTATAATAATAGTTGATTAACAACAAGGCAACTTGAGGTGCCAAAAATATTTTCTGCAGAGCCCTCTATTAAGTGGAAAAAGTTTTAGGCTTTTTGTTTTTTCCTCAAATGATATCCAAATGGTTTTTGTCTGAGAAATCTAGACTTTAAAAGTCATCAGTTTGTGAATATCTGTGTACAAAAGTATTTATTTGCGTGTAGATACCCTGTTTGGTCCCTATTTCTCTATCTAATGGGGCCAGTGATGTATTCAAAAACATCTAGTCGAAATTAAATATAGCTGTGATAGATAGAAGGGGAAAACCTATGAAGGAAAAGTAATAAACACACCTGAAGTTGCTTATTACCAAAGAAAAAATTACCTTAATCTCAACATAGGAAGTCTTGGTTATGACTCACACTCATGATTTTAAGTTTTGTAGGAAAATGCTTTTTAGACTGCAAAAGAATTCCTGGATGTTGGCTATTATGATGATGTTAATGATAATGACATTTATGGGGTGTGCTTGTTCATAGAAACAACAGGAAATTCCAAGGAGGTAAAATAAACAAATACTTTCAGCAAAGAAAAAAACTTTTTTTTTGAAATAATGAATGCGGTCAACAATTAGTATTTTCCCAGGTTAGTCATTTTCTGACACAGTGATGTATATGGACAGGTGAGTCCCTGGTCATAGTCACCTGTAGGCAGGGATCAGTCTTCTTGGGCTCTGCTGGGCCCCAGACCCTGGCATCTTGTAGAGTTGTGTGTCATTGCTTCTGCCTGGTCTCTGGAAGCTTCAGACTTGGGCCATTGTGGAAGATCTTCCCATGTTCACGTTTCACAAGGTTCCTAAGGTCTGCAGGGTACTATGTTGAAAAAGAAAAATGATTAGTTCTCGTGGTCATGAAGCAAACCCAGAACCTGTTCCAGGGAAAATAATGGGATTCTGGCCTCTCCTCCAAATGTTAAAGTTGATATAATTCAGGGCAACCTCTGTCTCTCCAGATTGGCCCTTATTTCTGAGTTTAAGTGATCACAGGGCTGATCTGTATTCTGTCCTGAAACAAAACAAAACACCCTCGATCTACTCTACAGTAGGAAGCTCATGGGCTTTGAGAACTGACAGCCCGAGTTTGATCTGGGTTCTTAGCAACTGGGTAGCTTTGGGCTCACTTGCCTGTTTCCTCACTTGTAAATGGGGAAAATGATACTTTCTTCTCCCAACATGGTGAGGCTTAAATGAGATAATATGTGGAAACCACTCAGCACATAGTAGACACCCAATAAATCCTCATCCCTCCACACCTCTTCTGTGAAGGTCTTTCCTGCTTGGGTAAGTCCAAACTTTCCAGAGGCTGAGTGCTCTTGGCAGTTCTCATTAACTTACTCACAAAAGATTTTCCAGGATATTTTTGTGTTTCTGAATGGTCAGATCATACGGGTGGTGTTTTGATTTTGAAATAGTAGTTCTCAAGGTCCCTTCGTAGTTGAAATATTGCCCTTGAGGGAGGCAGAGCCGAGATTGGAAAGTCTCTGCAGGAACAATGCACCTGACTTTTGTCTGCTGAGCCCCTTTCTCAAAGAAAGAGACACCCTACAAATCTGTCATCAACCACAGGCTCCTCCCAGGAGGAGGAAAGGTGTTCCATATGCCCAGTCACTCTGACCCTTTGCTTCAGAGGGTGCTGTGTCCATGGCTGTGTTCATGGCACCGTTTGTGGGAGAGAGATGCTCTTCAGGGCCGAGACATTCCCTGAACCCCATATATGTTACCACACAGAAGGCTGCCTCTTCTACCTGAACACTGGGTGGGCTCTGGTTCTACTAGAAAGTAGAAGAAATAGTGATCAGTGAATACAAGTTGGGGTCTTAGTGTGGTCAAATTCAAGATCATCATTAATTCAACAGATATTTTCTGAGCACCTTTCCCTGAGGGTATATAGGTTTTGCCCATCGTTCCATAGCAACTCCACTGAAGGACTCACTGTTTCCCATCCAAGTACTAACCAGGCCTGACCCTGCTTAGTTTCCGAGATCAGATGAGATCAGGCACGTTCAAGGTAGTATGGCCGCAGACGGACCCACTGTTTACATCAACATTGATTCAGGGATCCATGGACGGTTTTTCCAAAGCAGGTGAATCCCCTCAAACCATGTGCCAAAGAGTACATGCATGTGTCTGTCCACTTCTGGGAGGAAAATCCAGAACTTCTAATAGCTTCTCAGAAATTTAGGAACCACCTGCTGGATGTGAACTGCATGTGTTCCCTGTGCTCAGATAGGGCTCAGAGGGATCCTGGCTCCAGAGTCCCTCCGGGACCTCCGGATCGATGAAGTATCATGACGGAGGGTGTGCTCACCATTCCCCAGAAGCCCATATCCAGTGGCTGAGGATTTGCTGGACTGCCTTGCAGCCACTGCTACCCAGACCATCACAAGCTGGTCTGCATTTGACTCAAGAGAAATCATTTCCAACCACCTGGAACTCAGCCACCTTCTGGGCTAAAGCTATAGAAAGAGCACTGCACTTGGCCATGGAACATGATTCCTCTGAGCTGCACTTGACCTCTCCTCTCCTACTGGGACATGAATGCTTGGCTACAGGGTTCTGTGTCCCTCCCTCATGAAGGCACACTGTACATTCCCTGGCATCCACGAGGTACTTAGCTCAGGTTCATGGAGTTGAAGTGAGGGGGGCTGATAATTCTTGCCTTAGGCTGGGAGGGAAAATCAGACCATATAAATAACCATAATGCAAGGTAGGAAGGTATCCATTTCATGAGAGAACTGCAGGTCAGGGGCTTAGGGGCTGCCTCACAGAGGGTGACAAAGTGATCTTAGCTCAAGGGCTGGTTCAGTTGATGGGGAGTCCGAGAAGATTGTTGGAGGAGGAGCCCCAGAGGTGGGACTGGTAGAAGGTAGACAAAGGGATATGCAAACAAAGGGCCTTTAAGGGAAGGGAGTGGCCTGGGCTGGAGAACACAGGGCAGGGAGGCACAGGGCAAGGGCAGGCAAGCCGGGTAGGCTGGAACCAAGAATGCCTGGAAGGGACTGGTCACATTGGGTTGGAAATTCAGTGGGTCTCCACTGCTCTGTGCCCTCCTCACCCAAGGACTGAGCAGCAGGCCTGGCTGTCCGCCTTGGCCAGGCCATGAGCTGTGGCTGGGACCCCAGGCCAGGGCAACCCAACTAGGCTCAGTGCTGTGCCGGGTTATGCTTTTTACAGCTAACGGATCATTGGACATTTTCAGTGTTACAACTCCTCACCACAGAGAGAACATTCTGGGAGGCAGTAAACATTGGAATCATTGCTTAGTAGCCTCCATATCTCCTTTAAAAAGGCGTTTCAAGGGGCGCCTGGGTGATTCAGTCGGTTGAGTGTCTGACTCTTGGTTTCAGCTCAGGTCATGATCTCAGGGTCATGGGCTAGAGCCTGACGTCTGGCTCCTGGCTCTGTGAGGAGTCTGCTTGAGATTCTCTTTCTCCCTCTGCCTCTGCCTCTCCACTTGTGCTCTCTGTCTCTAGAATAAATGAATCAAAAAAAAAAAAAAAGTTCCAATATCTCACTTCCTTTAGGCAGTCTTCCTGGATTGCATTTGCCAAACACTTTGGCTCCTTTATGATGGCCTAGCTGTTTATATAGGTGGTTCTCTTCTGTTGTTGCTGGTCCTCAAGGAACCTTATAAATAGTTCAGGCCATGGGCCCTTTAAAGCATCAATCCTCTTGAATTACGAATGTAAAGAAAAAGTTCAGAGCATGCAGTCCCTCTTTTAAGCTGAGGATGAGGGGAGGAAGATTCTGGTATCCCCTGTCTTCCTCTGTGTGGGAATTGTCTCCTCCATCAGCCTGGGAGCTTTGGTCCCCTCTCTCTCCAGAGTACTTACCAAGGCTTGCTGGGAGAAGGGTGAGCTATAAAGTGGGGGCAAAAGCTATAAAGTGGAGGGTGTGCTGCCCAAGCCCTTCTACCCACTTTCCCATAGGAAGCCAAACATCGCTAATTAAGACAGAAGGCTCTAGAGGGGTCTGTGGCCTAAAAGTCCGGGGGATCCTTTGTGTGGACACAGGCTGTTGCTGTCCTCAGCTCAGAGGCCACAGTCCCTAAGGGAAGGTGTGGGACTTCATCCTTCTGCTTGGCTTCTGGAGACTGGTGGGGTCAGGACAGCATAGGAAATCTCTGATTTCCCGACTGTCACCGCATGCCCCCTCCTGAGTCCTGTACTTGGCCAGGCCGCCCCAGTCCCAGGCCCTCCATGCCTGTGCTATTCTGGCCAGAACAGGAAGATCCTTCCAGCTAAGGAGGAGGGCTAGGCCAAGTCTGAGAGGCAGCATGGGTACATTGACAGCTAAATATTTGCCTCACAAATTTAAGTAGTGATCCCAAAGGGTGCAATGTCTGCATATTGAAAATCTGCCAGTTATAAAACTGTAACATTACTCTTTTAAATGTATCCAATGACATATAAATAGCATAGCAATTTGATACTCACCATCAGCTGTTTAAAAAATACTTAACAAGCTCTTCTTTACCATATTGTTCCTATTTCTCCTTGAATCTGCATTTTCATTCCAATTCCTCCAGAGATTTTTATCCTAATATATTTTTATGCTTATCATATTCTGCGATAAAAATGTGTGTATATTAAAGTTACTTTAAAAATCTCCTGTAATCATAAGCTCCAGCTGTTAATAAAAAGTTTCTAGAGTTCCATTAAAAGAGTTTTCATTATAAAATTGATCAAAATACTATAAACATAATGTGAATTTTAATAAATATTTAACAAAAATGCAGTGTTACTGGAAATGGATCTTTCTTATTTTTTAATTTTTTCATTTTATTTTATTTTATTTCTTTTCAGTGTTCCAAAATTCATTGTTTATGCACCACACTCAGTGGTCCATGCAATATGTGCCCTCCTTAATACCCACCACTAGGCTCACCCAACCCCCTACCTCCCTTCCCTCCAAAACCCTCATTTTGTTTCTCAGAGTCCACAATCTTTCATGGATCTTTTTTATTTTAATTTCAGTACAGTTAATATACAGTGTTGTATTAGTGTCAGGCGTACAATATAATGATTCAACAATTCTCTATAATACTCAGTGCTCTTCATGATAAACGTACCTTAATCCCCATCACCTATTTCACCCATCCCCCACTCGCCTCTGGTAATCATTACTTTGTTCTCTGTAGTTAAGAGTCTGTTTTTTGGTTTGTCTCTCTTGTTCCTTTATTCGTTTGTTTTGTTTCTTAAATTCCACATAGGAATGAAATCGTTTAGTATTTGTCTTTCTCTGACTGACTTCTTTCGCTTAGCATTATACCATCTAGCTCCCTCCATGTTGTTGCAAATGCAAGATTTCATTCTTTTTTATGGCTGAGTAATATTCCCCGTCTATATATGCCATATCTTCTTATCCATTCATCAGTTGATGGACACTGAGCTGCTTCCATAATTCAGCTACTGTAAATAATGCTACAATAAACATAGGGTACATAGATCTTTCCAAATTAGTGTTTTTGTATTATTTGGATAAACACCTAGTAGCAGAATTACTGGATCATATGGGAGTTCTATTTTTAATTTTTTAAGGAACCTCCTTTCTGTTGGAAATGCATCTTTTAATGACATGGGAAGAATTTCTTTTATGCTCGCTCCTTTATCCTTGAATAAATGTTACTTATTGTTAGAATGAGACATGTTTAGCTTCAGTTCCATTGTTATTTTTCCTTTCTTGTAGATGCACCTGAAAAAATACGTCCACAGAAATATTATGGGAATAGAAAGAGTTGTCATAGCAATGAGACTTGATTCTTTGAACCCCTTCCCAGTTTTATGCCAAAATCACAGGGTAGTCTATCATCAGAAATTATTTTTAATGATCTATCAGCTGACAACTTAATTAGATTCTCCATCAATTTAGCTGAGTGCAAAGAATAGAGAATCAGCTACCTGGGGAAATCGATTCTTGGTCATTGTACTCATTCAAGTTTCTCAGTTGCTAGAAAGTATATCAAAAATGCTCTACTGTTACTTATGGAGGACAACTGATTGCACCCTGCACTTTGTTTAACCCAAAATACTCTGAAAGTGTTCAGAAAAAAAATTTTTTTAATTTTATGTTGCTAATACCAAGTCTTTTAAATAAAAAAAATCATCTTACACACACATACATACACACACACACTCACACACAGCTGCATATTTAGCTCATTCAATTTATGGATATTTGTCCACGGTTTAACTTAATTAGTTAAGCCAAAACTCACTGTCAAACCAAATGGCCAAATCAGACTCAATCTGAAAAAATCAGACTTCATTTCTTCAAATAAATATGTTGACATGCATCCTGGAGACAGTCTCATGTATGAATTCTGTGTCTGGTAGAGTGGAAAATAAGGCACAGAGGCTTGCCATGAGCTTGTCACCTGTAGGAAATAAGGTGCTGTTAGCTTGGTATTTGTACTGGGCATTCTCTTTGCTTTGCTTCTAGGGGATTCTCCCACAGAAAGTCTGCATCCTTTGACAGTGGTCAGGGAATGGAAGAGGTGGGATTGTTAAATAAAAAATATCTTCCTCTGTCCCTTTGTTTGATACCCTGGAGGTTTTAAACAACTAGGAACTATGTACCATAGGAATTAAGGCTCAGGGAGGGTGAAGGGAATCCTTGTCTTTTGTGAAGCAAGACTGTGAGGAGGAAGTGGGAGTGGAGAACCCACGGGAGGACACTTAACCAGGAGATGTTCTCAAGCAGACCTGTTTTAGGAAACGTAGATGTGGAGGTTGAAAATCCAGAAATAGATTTCCTTAAAACTACTTGTGTCCACATGTCCTTTTAGAAAGTCTTAGGTTACCCCTGGCCACACATCATGGCCAGTTCGAAGACCATTGGACTAACCCAAGGAGTGACTGTGTGGCCACACCTGCAGGAAGGCCATATTGTCCCTCACCTCTCACATCTGATGTCACTCACCAAACATTTACTGAGAACCAGGCACAGGACTGGATCTTATGGAGGAAAATACACTCCCCACTCCTGCCCATAAGAAGTCCATTTATTAGAAGCAAGTCACTAGGCCAAGCTCACACTCTAGGGGAGGAGACTCGTGAGGGTGTGCACCAGCAGGCGAACATCACTGGGAGTCATCTCCAAAGGTACCTGTTAGAGTACTTCATGCTTTTCCCGACTCAGGTGTGAGTCCTGGCTGCTTGCTGGGGAAGGAGGAAGAGCCTCACTCCATAGTTGTAACAGAAATAATAAAAGTTGTGAAGAAAACACATGTATAGAGCTATTCACTATCGTATTGTTGATAATAACAAGAAATTAGAAACAGCACAGATGTCCGTCCTTTCAAAGGTCTTGGAAGTGTCTGGGTAGTATATACCTTCCCCTTCCTGCTCAGCCCAATCAATTTAGGCAGTGAAGTAGGAGGGGGGAAGTACAAAGAGCAGAGCCTAAAGTCCATGGCCTCGTCCGGTCCTCCTTCATCTGCCCCTCTCCTTTTGCCCACGGGAATGTGCAAGGCTGGATATGAAGGCAGGGGAAATGGGAGGCCTGCAGGGCCAGGGGAATGTGAAAGGACTGCAGTACCGGGCGCCTGGGTGGCTCAGTGGGTTAAGCCTCTGCCTTCGGCTCAGGTCATGATCTCAGGGTCCTGGGATCGAGTCCCGCATCGGGCTCTCTGCTCAGTAGGGAGCCTGCTTGCCCCCTGCCCTCTCTACCTGCCTCTCTGCCTACTTGGGATCTCTCTCTGTGTGTCAAATAAATAAATCAAATCTTAAAAAAAAAAAAAGGACTGCAGTAACAAAGGGGACAAAGGACAGGTTCTGTAGACGTGACCTCCTGGGAGAACTGGGGAGGCACTTGTCAAGTGGTACCAAGTTTCAGTTGTGCAAGGTGAATAAGTTCTGGGGATCTGATGTCCAGGATGGTGACTATAGTTAGTAATACTGTATCGTATACTTGAAATTAAAGAAGAGGGTAGATCTTAAGTGTACTTATCACGCATATACACACACATAAAGAAGGGAAGGGAAGGAAAGAAAGAAAAAAGAGCATGGTAACAATGTAAGTTGATGGCATTGTTAATCAGCTTGAATATGGTGATTATTTAACAATGTATACATATGACAGATCAAGTTGTATACTTTAAACAAATACAAATTTTATTGTCAATTATACCTCAATAAAGCTGTGGGGTGGAGGGTGAGGCATGACCTCCTATAAAACAAAGAGGCATTAGCTGCTCTCTTGTGTGCGTGCTCTTTCTGTCTCTGTCTCTGTCTCTGTCTCTCTCTCACACACACACACATCATTTTACCAATTATAAATCTACCATAAAATATTTGAATCCATATTTCTTCTAAACACCAGAACTGAGAATTATTTTAAAATCCTGAATAGCCATGTGTGATATGAAGAAACTCACATTCTTTTATTGCTCTCTACCTTTTCCTATCTGTTTCTTCTATGTGTGTGTTGTGCGATCTGGGATATGAGGAACCAATGTATCACTATTATATCGTGGATATTCTACACTATTTATGTTCCCTTTAACTATTAATTGCTGTTTAGATTACATGCTTTGAAGCTATATTTACAGTAATCACTTAAACTTAGTTGTATGCTAAACATCTTCAATGCTTACCAATACTCCCTTATATTATGAGCAACCCATTCTTTAGCTCATTTAAAAACTTCACCTCTCCATTGGTTGGAGTGGATCTTAAAGCAATTTTCTCAGGAAAGATGTTCCTGAGAACGTTTAGGAATGTCTTTTCTGGAGCATTCATAAGTGAATCATAAAAATGCCATTTGACTAAATTAAGCTGTCTTTCCCTTAAAACCTTGGAGATGTGTCACTTTTCTTTTTATTTTTTTTAAAGATTTTATTTATTTATTTGACAGAAATCACAAGTAGGCAGAGAGGCAGGCAGAGAGAGAGGAGGAAGCAGGCTCCCCACTGAGCAGAGAACCCGATGCAGGGCTCAATCCCAGGATCCTGAGATCATGACCTGAGCTGAAGACAGAGGCTTAACCCACTGAGCCACCCAGGCATCCCTGTCACTTTTCTTTATCATCTCTTGCTATCATTGAGATGCTTAAAGAAGACTGTCTGATTCTTCATCATTTGACTTATAGAATATTTTATTCCCTCCATCCTTCTATTTCTAGAATCTTGCCAATATGTGTCTACTTATTAGTCTCTTCATTGATTTGTTCTGTGCAGTCAATTGAATAATGTCCCTTCAAAATTCACATTTATTTGGAGCGTCAGAATGAGACCTTACTTGGAAATAAGGTCTTTAAAGATACAACTGGCTACAAACGAATTCACCCTGGATTTTGGGCACCCTGGAGCCAATGACTGGCGTCCTTGTGAAGAGAGAATTCACAGATACCACAGAGTTGAAGGCCAAGTGAGGAACACTGAGGTTGGAGTTACCCCACCACAAGTCAAGGCTCACCCAGGGCCTCCAGAAGCTGGAAGAAGCGAGGCAAGATTCTTCCCTAGAGCCTTCTGTAGGAAAGCCGTGTTGACATGTTGATTTTAGCCTCCAAAACTATGGGAGAAAAAAAAAAATCCCCATTGTTTTAAGCCACCCAATTTATGGCGCTGTGTTCTAGCCACCTTGGGAAACTAATACCATCTGAAATTCAGGAGTCTTTTCCATTTATAAACTGTTTTTTAGGTCAGTACTTTGATTAGTTTCTTGTTCAAATCACCTGTAATTCAGAAGTATGGTGTCTGTTATCTGTCTCTTGTATCTATTACAGTCTCTCTCTTTGTTTTAATCTCCTTGTCTTTCCCCTAGGCATCTTGGGAGAGCTTCTCAAGCATCTGGAAAAATTGCAAAAGACAGAAATGGGGAAAAGATTATGGGGTGTCCTTTCAGTGGAATGTGGGGTGTCGTACAGAGGACTCTTTAGGACATTATCGGATCCAATGAGGTCCTGAGTCTTTCATTATTCCTACTTTAAAGGCTAACTTCCCACCCTGTACTATGCAGAGAACTGGTAGTAATTCATTTTGTGAATGGGGAAACGAAAGAGGGAACCAGGGAGGGAACAGAGAGGTCTGAGCACTTATGGGTCAGGAAGGTTCCCCGAAAGTGTTCACAGAATCCTATTTTTTCCCAAACAACCACTTTTTTTTTTTTTTGTATACTGGCCCCATGCCTAGTGGAATTCTTAATTTTTCTCCAGCATCTTGATTGTCACTTTTAAATGATTCACTGCATCTTCGTGTAGCTTAAGCATTTGCCAAGGTGGCCAAGAAGGGAAAAAAAAGTGATTCCCGGAATTCTGATCTTTTTAATCACTGCTCCAGACTGGTTCTGGGAACAGAGAGGCACCATCTGCAAAAGGTTTTTGGAGGAAATGGGGTGGGAAGAGGGGTAGGTGGAGTTGTCAGGGAGAAGAATATGTCCCCAGATCCATTAGAGCAGTCTAGTCTAGGTTGAGCACCACTTTGAGGAGAAAACCATTTTGTGGTGTCTTCACTAAGCCTAGATATTTTAACTTCATTTCCAGGTCCCCCCTTGCAGTTCCTTTCTTGATTTATTTTGGTTTTTTGGCTGTTGTAACAGGAAAATCTACTCCCTTTTCAAACAAACAGCCCTGAGAAAGATAGGACCAGAGAAAGTTCTCACTTAAAGCCTCACCTCTAAGCTTCCAAAAAAATAGCTACTTCTTCCGCCCCTGGGGCCTCTGGCTTGTTCCCCTCATAGCCCGGGGCATGGAGGAAAGCAGAGGGACTTTGTTCTCATAGATGCACACTGGGGTCAAGTTCCACCTCCTCGGTAAAGTCCCCCCTGGCCACCCACCTCCTGTCTGCTCCCTGTTTCCCCTCAGCTCCTAACTCGCTTGCTGTTCCACTCATTTTCATATTTAATTCCACACTTGGGTGGATTCTAGGAATAATACCACTTTCCAATATGCAATTTCTTGTTTGTCCAGCTATGAACACCTTACCAGCAAGGACCCTCTCCCCTGGCTTCCCTTCTGTTCAACACAGCCCGAGGGGTAAGGCTGGACTCCTGGCAGGAGTTTGGTCGACGCCTGAATTCAAGCCTGGCCACTGGGGCAAGATAAGGGACACTTAGACATGGTCAGACTGCTCTCCCGATGGCCTCCAATGATATCAAAGGGAACTACACCAGTCCGCCAGTGTGTCCCCTCCCAAACTCCCATGCAGGGACCTGCTACTGGGAAATCAGACAACCCTCCGTAGGAAGAACCATTCTGCCGATTCTGTGGTAACCCACGCAGAGCCTTTCACCGTCCTTGCCCTCCTGGGCTAGCATCTTCTCTCCCCAGCACCTCTATGCCTTTTTTCTCAAGGGAAGGATTCCTCACTGCTCTCTGGCTACCCCCGCCTCTTCCCTGCCTTCTCTTGATTTTGGAGAAAGCACACCCTAACACGTTTGCCAAGCATCTTCCACCCTCTCCTTCGAGGAACTCTTTCAAACGTTCTCTTTCCCAGAAGGTCTTTCCCGATTGGGGAGATGAGAGAAGAGGACGCTTTCCTTTTCTCCTTGTGCAAATCATTCTGCTCTGTTGAAAGTGATAAATATGAACTCGGTCTATAATGCATTTGTTTCGCAGGTGAAGATAGTGATTCATTTAATTCCACTGTCCTCTCAGGATGGCTCTTGTGCCTTCTTCTGAGTTTTGCTGTATGGACTTTGTGGGGATAGGATGAACCGATGTTCCATGTCTCTGCTTTCTCTTTGCTTTGCCCCGGGTCGTTCACCTTTCTGTAGAGCCTCTCTTCTCCCCACCTTCTCCTTTCTTTTATTCAGATTGGCTCCTAAGAAAAGATCAGAGGGGAGCGGCCCTAAAATCCCAATACTGTACTGATTTCCTCAGGAGGGCAGGTAATGGAGATGTCACATCAATGGACTAAATCCTATGAAGCAATTCCAGAGACAGCATGGGGATAAAGGTAAGAATAAAGCCACTTTTTAGCAAAGGACTTCCCTGGTATGCAGAAATTCACATACTTTCCAAACACTTTTTTAGGTGCCCTGGGCTCTTTCGGAGGAGACATGGCTCCATCCAAGTCTGCAGTATTTGAACGAACAGTCTTACAACAGAATCAATCAGAAAATTCTAGAGCTGAAAGAAAGGTTAGACGCCCTCTAGCCTGGGTGCATCGCTTTGCTGATGAGAAAACCAAAGCCCCAACAGAAATGATGAATGGTCCTTCAGTTTGTTAGGGCAGAGTTTGGCCGGGAGCCCTGGTTTCTTAATTCTCCCCTCAAAGCTTGCTCGTTATTCTTCTTTCCTAGTTTTCATAGGTAGACTCAGTTGTTCACTTTTAGAATTAGCTTTTCTAGTTCTACCACAAAAAATGTCCTTTAGGCATCTTTATTGAGATAGTGTTGAATTTATAAAGTAACTGAGTAGAGAATTGACATTTTTGCAGTGATGAATCTTTCTGAGAATATGGCATAGCTCTGCATTTTTTCAAGTCTGTTTGGTATGTTAAAATTTTGTTTTAAGGGCACCTGGGTGGCTCATTTGGTTAAGTATCCAACTCTTGATTTTTGCTCAGGTCGTTATCTCAGGGTCGTGAGATCTAGCCTCACACCTGGCTCCCTGCCCTGCTTAAGATTCTCTCTCTCCCTCTCCCTCTCCCTGTGTTCCCCTCTCCGCCTCCCCCTTCTTAAACATTTTTTTTTGTTTGAAATTTTTATTACTGAAGTATTGTTGACACACGATATTATATTAGTTTTGGTGTACAGCACAGTGATTTAATGGTTCTGTACATTACACAATGCTCACCACCATAATTGTAGTTACCATCCGTCACTACACGTGTATATTGAAGTTTTCTTCATACATTTCGTGCACATTTTGAGAATTATTCCAGACTATTTTATACTTTAATTGCTGTTAGAAATTCTTCCACTGTGCCTTCTAACTGGGTCATATTTATATGTAAAAGGGCTATTGTTAACTACATATGAGTTTTGTAACTGACTTCATTACCCATATCTTTTGTTTGCAATTCAGTAGATTTCTCTTAGGCTTTCCGGATATGTATTCATGATAATTATACATCATAATTATGATAATTCTATAGATCGTGATAATTTTGCCTCTTAGTTTTGTATTTTACACCTCTAACTTCTTTCCTAATTCTAACTTCTTGCCTACTTGTATTGTCTTGTATATGCAGAGCTTTTCAGAGAGTGAGGTAATGGGCATTCTTGTCTTTTTATCTTGTCTTTTTATCTGGAACTGCTTTTAGTGTTTTCCTTTGATAGGTAAGATGCTGACTTTTGGGAAGATACACTTTATCATGCCGAAAAAAGAATTTACCTATTCCTCTTTTATTAAGAGTTTTTCTTTAATCTAGAATGAGTGTTGAATTTTATTCAAATATTTTGTCAGCTTGTAATAAATGGTCAATTTTTCTCCTTAGAGTTTTAAAATATAGTGAGTCATATTAATAGATTTTCTAACATTGAACTATCATTGCATTCCCAGGATAAATCCCAGTTACGTGTGGTTATCATTCTTCAAATGTACCACATGAATCTGTTTATTAACAATTAATTTAGTAATTTCGCCTCAATCTTCATTTGTAAGTTTGGCCAGTAGTTTTATATTTTGTGTGCCATGTTTACTGGATTTAGGTATCAGTGTTGTGCCACTCTGAACAAATCATTTGCAAGTTCCAGCAGTCAGTCTCAAGAATGGCCTGAAACGATCCCCATGTCCTAGTACTTACACCTTTTGTGTAACCCCCTGCTACACTGTTACAGAATTTGTCTGTGTAGTTGCAAGCAAACGGCAGAATCTCACTTCTGAGACTAGGTTGTAAAAGACTATGACTTCTGTCATGGGTGTTTTTTTTTGTTTGCTGGCTCTCTTTTAGATTACTTTGCTCTAGGAGAAGCCAGCTGCCATGTTGTGGAAAGGCTCATGTGTCAAGAAACTGAATTCTCCAGCTGGTAGCTGGTAGCTATTGGTAGCCAGTAAGAAACAGGACTGGCAGCAGCCGCATGAATGATCTCAGAAGCAGACTACAGATGACTGTAGCCCTGGCTGACGATTTGACTACCACCTCATAGGAGAGGCTGATTAAGAGCCTTCTAGCCACGCTGCTCCTGGATGTCTGACCTTCAGAAACGGCAAAAACAAATGTTTGTTGTTTAAAGCCACCGAGTTTTGAGGTAATTTGTGATGCAGCATTAGATAATGAATGCAGCTGTTTTCTTTATTTTCAGTTTTCCAAAGCAGTTTACACAGTATTGGAGTTAAGATTTACTCTAGGGCTTAAGTAATGGATATACTTCAGCTCTGTGGAGATAAGGGAAAAGGCATTCTGGGAATGGGAATTAATGAGAAGAGATAAAATGTGCTTGGGTAATAGACATCTACAGAAAACTTTGCTGAACAAGAGCAGAATACACATTCTTCTTAAGCATACATGGAACATTCTCCAGGATAGACCATATCCAGGCCTTAAAACAAAGCTCAGTAAATTTAAAAGGATGGAAATCATACAAAATATATTCTCTGGTCTCAATAGCATGAAATTGGAAATTAATAATAAGAAAAAATTGGGGAAAGTCACAAATACACAGATATTAAATAACGCCCTATTAAATAACCAATGGATCAAAGAAGAAGTCACAAGGGAAATTAGAAGATACTCTAAGATGAGTAAAATGGAACAAGCATACCAAAGCAGTGCTTAGAGGGAATTTTATAGCTATAAACACTTGCACTGAAAAAGAGGAAAAACCTCAAATAAATAACCCAAACTTGCACCTTAAAACACTGGAAAAAGAAGAGCAAACTGAAGCCAAAGCAAACAGAAGGAAGGAACCATTATGATTAGAACATAAGTTTAGGAAATAGAGGATAGAAAGACAACACAGAAAATCAACAAAATTAAAAGTTGGCTCCTTAAGAAGGTGAATAAAATAGACAAGTCTTTTTAGCTAGACTGATCAAGAGAAAAAGAAGATGCAGAATACTTAAGACCAGAAATTGAAGAAGGGATATTATGGGCTTTACAGAAATGCAAGGCTATAAATAACATTATGAATGACTGTATAACAGAATAGTAGATGACTTCACTGAAATTGATAAATCCCTAGAAAGACACAAACTACCAAAATGGACTCAAGAAGAATGGAAAATCTGAATACACCTAAAACAAGTAAGGAGATTGAATTAGTAATTTTAAAACTTCCCACAAAGATAATCCCTCGACCAGATGACTTTCCTGGTGAATTCTACCAACATTTAAATTAATTAATACCAATTCTTCGCAAACTCTTCCAAAAACAGAAGAGGATGAAACACTTCCCAGCTCATTCTATGGAGCCAGTGTTACCATGATACCAAAACCAGACACAGACATGACCAAAAAAGAAAACTACAGACCAATACCTCTTAGGAATACAGATGCAAAGACCCTCAACAAAATATTAGCAAATTGAATCCAGCAATATATAAAAAGGATTATGCATATGACCAAGTAGGATTTACCCCAGAAATACGAGGTTGCTTAACATCTGACAATCAATTAATGTAATACACTACATAAACAGAATAAGGACTGAAACTTTATGATCATCTCAATAGACAGAGAAAAAAGCACTTGACAAAATTCAACACCTCTTTATGATTAAAAACACCCAAGAAACCAGGAATAGAAGGGAACTTCCTCAATCTGATAAAAAGCATCTACAAATCCCGACACCTAACATACTTCATGGTAAGAGACTGAGTACCACCCTGTAAGATTAAGAACAAGACAAGAATATCTACTCATCACGTATATACAACATTTTATGAAACATTATAGCCAGGGAAGTGAGGCAAGAAAACAAAAATTAAAGGCATCAAGATTGGAAAGGAAGCAGATGACATGATTTATATAGAGAACACCCTAAATAACCCACAAAAAAACTATTAGCTCTAATGAGTTAACAAAGTTTCAGGATACGTGAAAAATATACAAGCATCAATTGTATTTCTATATAGTAACAATGAGTAAACTGAAAACTCAATTAAGAAAAAAAGTCCTAAATTGATTATCAGTTGTTAAAAAAAAGAAAAGAAAAAATTCCATTTATAATAACATCGAAGAAATAAAATACTTAGAAATAAATTTGGCAAGAGAAGGGCAAAATTTATGCTCTGAAAACTACAAAATATTGTGGAAGGAAACCAAAGAATTTCCACCTAAATAAATGGAAGGCAGCCCATGCTCATGGATTGAAAGACATTGATATACAGATTCAAGATAATCCCTATTAAAATTCCAGCTGTTTTCTTTGCTGAAATTGACAAGCTGATCCTAAAATTCATATGAAAAAGGAAGGGATCCATATTATCCAAAATAAACTTGAAAACAAGGAACAAAGTTGGAAGATTTATATTGCCAGATTTCAAAACTTACTACAAAGGTGATCAGGACACTGTGGTACTGGTCTATAGATGGACATATGGATCAATAGAACAGAATTGAGAATCCAGAAATAAACTCTCAACTTTATGGTCACGTGATTTTTGACAAGGCTGCCAAGATAATTAAATTGGGGAAAGAATTGTTTTTAAAACAGTGTTGGGACCACTGGATATCTACATGTGTAAGAATGAAGTTGAACCCTTACCTCATACCACATACAAAATTTACTCAAAATGGCATCAAAATTAAAAACTTCTATGTTTCAAAGAATCCAGTAAGAAAGTGAAAGGACAACTCACAGAATGGGAGAAATCTTTTACAAATCATGTATCTGGGGCACCTGGGTGGCTCAGTCATTAAGCATCTGCCTTCAACTCAGGTCATGATCCCAGCGTCCTGGAATCAAGCCCCACATTGGGCTCTATGCTCAGCGGGAAGCCTGCTTCTCCCTTTCCCACTCTCCTTGCTTGTATTCCCTCTTTCACTGTCTCTCTCTCTCTGTGTGTGTGTCAAATAAATAAATAAAATCTTTAAAAAGAAAAAGAAAAAAGAAAATAAATCATGTATCTGTTAAGGGATTTGTATCTAGAATATATGAAAGACTCTTACAACTCAATAATAAAAAGACAACCCAATTTAAAAATGGGCAAAGGGGGACACCTGGGTGGCTCAGTTGGTTAAGCAGCTGCCTTCGGCTCAGGTCATGATCCCAGCGTCCTGGGATGGAGTCCCACATCAGGCTTCTTGCTCGGCAGGGAGCCTGCTTCTCTCTCTGCCTCTAGCCTGCCACTCTGTCTGCCTGTGCTTGTACTCTGTCTCTCTTTCTCTCTCTCTAACAAATAAATAAAATCTTCTTTTAAAAAAATGGGCAAAGGATCGTAATAGGCACTTCTCTAATGAAAATATACAGATGATTATAAGCACATAAAAAGATGTTCAACTTCATTAGTCATCAGGAAATGCAAATCAAAACCACAATGAGATACCATTTCACACCTGATTATTATTATCTAGGATAGCTTTAATAAAAAAAAAAACATAGATAATTACAAGTATTGGCAGGGATATGAAGAAATCAAATCCTCATACACTGCTGGTAGAAATTTAAAATGGTGCAGCTGCCTTGGAAAACATTCTGGCAGTTCCTCAAGTGGTTAAACACATACCATATGACCCAACAATTCCACTCCTAGATATTTACTTGAGAAGTGAAAATACATGTCCACATAAATGTGGACTTCTACATAAATGTTCATAACAGCATTATTCATAAGAGTCAAAGAGCAGAAACAACCCCAATGTCCATCTCTCAACTAATAGATCAATAAATAAAATGTGCTATATTTGTACAATGGAGTATTATTCAGCCATAAACAGAAATGAAATACTAACACATGCTACAAAGTGGATGGAACTTGAAAAACTCATGCTAAGTGAGAAGGACCACGTATTGTATGATTCCATTTATATGAAATGTCCAGAATAGGCAAACTGATAGAGACAAAATGTAGATAAGTGGATGCCTAGGGCTGAGAGACAGAGGGAAGTAGAGTTTGGAAAGTGATGGTTAAGAGGCATATGGATTTTTTGGAGGGGTAATGAGATACGGTAAAATTGATCATGGTGATGTATGCATAGCTCTGAATATACTAAAAGCCATTGAAATATACACTTCAAAGTGGATAGTCAACAGTATAGCATGTATATTATATCTCAATAAAGTTTATTAGAATGGTGTGTGGGGAAATCAGGGACCAGTTTTGGATCCAAAGTGCATATGTGTGTGTGTATTGTGAGGAGGGTGGCCTAGCACTGGCACAATAGGAGACAAGGGTGGAGAAGCTGGGGGGAAGGGGGGTCCCAGCTCAGACACAGGGGATGTGCACTACTTGCCAATTAAGAAAAAGGTAGGACACTGATGGCAAATAGATTTTGTCTTAGATGCTATCTTTGGCCAATATCCAATGGCAGGTAGTGGCTACCCACTCTTCTATACTGGGTCTGAGAAGGAGTCAGGTTTCCAGGAAAAGATACTGTGGTTGGCTACCAATGTCTGTGTGTGCAGTAATGACAACTGATATTTCTTGAACAGGACCTTGCTACTAAGCACTGTCCAAAGTACCCGATGTTCTTCATCCCATTTAATTCTCTTCAGTAACCGAAGGTTGGTACCATCACTGTCTCCAGTTGATAAAGGAGAAAGACTCAGCCACACTGACGGAAGGTCACATGGCTGAGTCACGGCGGACTCGAGTCAGGGCCTAGAGAGCTGACACCAAAGTCCTCTGGCGGTTCTGGGCCATCGTGACTTTCCCAAGAGCGTGGGAGCCTATCCTTTAAATCGGCCAGCAGGCAGAGGCCACCCTTCCTGGACATGATTAAAGATGTGTTTGGGAAGACTCATCTGCTTTAAAATCTTTCCTGAGGTCTGGAATCCCCATGGATTTTGCTCTTTGGGGCAGTGTTAGCTGTTCACGTTCCCCTGAAAGGAGTCACAGCTCAGCAGTAGACATTTTCTGGGTATTTGTGGTCAGTGGCTGGCTGCAGGGCCTGGGGAAACAGAATGCCAGGGAAAATGTTTTGGGGGATATGTGGTAGGGACAGCAAGTCATGGGGCACACACACAGAAAACCCATCCAACCCCCACCCCCACCCCGCCCCAAGTCACAACCTGTAGCATCTGGTGACTTTGCCCAAGCCCTTCCATGTGAGGAGTTTTTAAGGATACTTTGTACTTGCATGTGACCTTTGGAGCTAGGCTAATGTCTCAGGAGGCTATGACTGGCCATGAGTGCAGTGGCCTGGACATGGGCGTGCTTGGCTTTCCTGAGTGGCCTGAAAGTGGAGTGCCTTGGTTTCTGGGCCAATGGACACTTTGTGATTTAAGAAGCAAAAGAAACTCACTACCCTGATGTTCTCACACAGGACGTCACCTGAGACTGGGATAAACTAGTAATCCATGAGGCCTGGCACCCCATGGAGTTGCCTGCCCAGGCTTCCTGAGGTTCTTCTGGGGACACTCAGGTCCCCGGCAGGACCAGCAGTTGCTGTTTGCTTGGCAGTCAACTTTAGGAGAGATCTGGGCCTCTCTCTCCCTCAGAAGAGAATTAGGCTGGCAGACTCTGAGCCCTCCTCCTCCCCCAAATCCTGACAGCCTGTCCTCCTGTGGAGCAGAGGGTGGCGAGGTATCTTGGACGAACAGAGGCAGAGGTAGTGATAGTGGAAGGGCGAGGCTGAAATCTGCTGGTCGGCTGTGAAACGGGGGAAAACATAAATGCAGGGAGAGGTATGACGAAATGCAAACACAGAATTTGTGGAAGTTGGTGAGCACAGGTAGGGGTGTGAGCGGCCTCATACCCCAGTTTGTCCCAGCTTGTTCTAGCCTTCTCAGATTTCTCTACCCTCTTCTCCAAGTTTGGTTTCAGTGTTACCTGGGTTTACATATCAGCTCTAATACCACTTGTGGGTCCTTGTGTTATTTATCCTCAGAATCTTGGTTTCCTTGCCCATAAGTTAGGTGGAATGGCACCATAGCCTCCCTCAGGCATGTTGTAAAGATAAAACGAGGTGATGTGTAAAGCACCTAGTACAGTAAGGGTATAGTAGGTGCTCAATAAATGGTATCTATCCTAGTACTGATATTTTTGGGAAAGATTTTACTTATTTACTTGAGAGAGAGACAGAGAGACAGCGCAAGAGAGAGGGAGCACGGAGTGGGGCCGAGAGGGGAGAGGGAGAAGGAGAAGCAGGCTCCTTGGTGAGCAGGAGCCTGCTCGATCCCAGGACCCTGGGATCATGATCTGAAACAAAGGCAGACACTTAACTGACTGAGCCACCCAGCCGCCCCTCCCCCTCAGTGCAATATTTTTCAAAGTTATTTTTAACAGGGTGCCTGGGTGGCTTAGTCAGTTGAGCATCTAACTCTTGGTTTCAGCTCAGATCAGAAAACAAAAAAAAAAGTGGGGGATCAGAGCCCAGACCCTGGAGCATACTGCCTGAAGCCCATCTTCTTGCTTACCACCCTGGGATGGTCTTAACCTTTCTGTGCCTCAGTTTCCTCATCTTCGAAATGGGGATATGAGGCCCTCTCGCTCAGGTCTTGTGTGAGGAGGAAATGAGTCCGTGCATGCAAAGTGGCTCCGATAGTCGCTGGTACCTGGTTAATGTTCAGGACGGTTAGCTGCCGGCCCGGTGTTGGGAATAGACGCCTTTCCCGAGGTACTGTCCCGACTCAGCTTGACGGACTGCAGTTTTCTCTGGGAACTGGTGGCTGAAGGTGGAGAGTTGCAAAATGGAACTGTGCTAGAAGTGGAAGAGATGTTGGAGGTTCCCTCCTTCTACTTCTTCCTTTGAGCGCCGGGGAAGCCCGAGGCCCCAGAAAAGATGGGGCATGGTCAGAGTCACAGAGATAGAGCTGGAGACGGGGGCCCTCTCCCCATGCCTAGAGCTTGGCCTTGGCTCCAATTCTGATCACACCAGCTTCCCTCCCCCAGTCAGGGCCCATCTCCAGGGGTCACACCAAATGGGGGTGCTGCTTCACCCAGCAGGATTCCACTCCATTTTAGGGGGCCTAGGGACCCACCTTCCCTTTGAGCTCAGCTCAGACCCAAGGCCAGCTGCTTGCTGCACTGTGAACACTTGCCTTTTCTCATACCCACCACTGCCTGGCTGGTAGGGAGTGGCGAGCGGGGTGGGCAGAAAGCTTTACCTGAGAGGGTCTTTTCTGGCAGGGGCAGGGAGTAAGGCAGCGAGGAACCGAGGCCTGGCCAGCCCAGGGGTGGCAAGACTTTGGTTGTTTTAGGATTAAGTACCCGCACTGGGCAAGAATTATCTGTTGTTCAGCCGTTTGTGTTCCCTTTGTTCACTTTGTTGATTTTCTGTGAAGCTATTTTTAGAGAATTCCAGCCTGTCTGAGCTCTGCAAAAGGGGGGCAGACTGGGGTGCAGCCCACACCTGGGCAGGAGAGCGAGGTGGCCAAGGTGACTGGGTGGCAGTGAGAATAAACACCTTGAGGGAGAGAAAGAGACGACTGCCGAAGTGTCCCGCCCCCCTGGAGGGACTTCTTCTGGTGCTTTCTGATGAAAGAATGTTTTGTTTGTTTGTTTATTCAAAGGTGAGGTCCCATCCCTCATGCTGTCTTCAGGAATTCCTATCACATAAGGTTGCTGCACTGACCTGAGTATGGTGGGGGTCCATTTGGAAAGGCATCATCAGGAGGGATGGACCCATCAGAGGTATTGCCATAGGGCAGCTCTGGGATACAGTGAGGGTAAGGTGGGTGGGTGGGGGGCACTATGTGAAAAAAGGACAGGAGGCGGTATGCAAATGTTGTAAATCCTGTACCTTTGACTCTGGTGTAAACCCTGGCTTTCTCCTTCTGTATAATTTTCTCCTCTTTTATCCTCCTCAGGGTGCTGGTCATCGCCCCAGGCAAGATGCTTTCTTCAGTGACCTGGAAACACTGGTGTCGTGGACTGGACCGTTGGGACCTAGCCCCTTCCTCACCTGCCAAGCCTCACTCCAGACGGATCCTGGGAGGCAGGCATGGGCCTCCGGCGGAGGGGAGGTAGGACGACATCCAGGTGGGTCTGCGCGGACACGCCTGGAGAAGCCTGGGCTAGGACGGGACGTGGCTGCCCTGTGCAGACCAGGCTGCCGTGAAAACAAACCCCCAGTGATGGGGCACAGGGAGGAAGGGAGGGATCCTGCCCCTGATCCAGCGGCTGAAAGTGAGAAGCTGATAATAGCAAGGAGGCCTGAAATGCAGCCACGGTAATCAAGCCATCTGGCATGCGCCTGCTGGGAAAGGAGGCCACATCCGGCCTGCCAGGCCCCACAGTGCAGAGGTGGGGTGCGGCCGGTCAGTGTGGGCATCACGTTGCCAACCACCCTCTGGAGCTGGAGGCTGGGAGGAGCTCTCATCTCCAGGCCACGGGACTGCCCTATTCTCACCTGCCAGAGGGTGGGAGGGAGGGAGCAAACGGCCAAGGCCATCTCTTCCTGGCCCCAGGTCTGCACCAGGCTCAACTTTCACTGGGACAAAGCTTTTGGAAGCAACACCCTGGACCTTTAATTAGCTCAGATGGTGGTTTTCAGAGCTCTGTGGGCTCCTGAGCACTCAGGGCGCCAAGAGCCAGCTCTCACCCTGTCCTTACCCAGTGCCAGGCACCGTACTGAGACGTTCTGCCAACATCACCTCATCGGGTCCTCATAAGAACTCTGCAGGAGAGGAGTTCTCCCCATTTTACAGAAGGGAGGTCTGTTGTGTCGAGCGAGGACCCGACACAACAATGTGGCTCCTGAGCCCTGCCCTTCACTGCTGGGCAGCACTGCCCGACTGCTCCATAGCACAAGCTGGAGGGGAGATCTGGCCTTGACTGGCCACCGGGAAACCAGACGTCCTCTGGATGTGGCCTGTGGGTGAGGAACAGAGGCAGGTGATAGCGTAGCATCAGAATGGACTGTCCCCTGACTTACAGCAGGCAGGGGGCTTGTCCAACCTCACCCCTTCCAAGATGAGTGCAGTCAGATCTGGAGAGGTTGCTTGGGGTCACGCAGCTAGAAAATGATGAAACAGGGATCAATCTGAAGTCTTCTTGAAGTCCTAGCAATCGCTCAAGGAGAATAAGACCATGTCCCTGCCCCTGGCACCCCTGCTCCATCTCCCTAAGCCCCCATGGCAGGGGTGTTAGCTGGCAGGTGGCAGTTACCTGCTGGAGCTTTCCTGAGGGGCAGGGGCCATGCTGACCTGGTCACTAGTTCCTGCCCACCTGGAAGGGGCCCCCTCCCTCTGGTAAAGAGGATTGAGGAGAACTGGAAACACTTCAGCCTCCTGCCTTTCTGGCTCTCCTCCCCCTTGGCTGAGGGCTGATCGGTGTCCCTGGAGACTCTCTGTCCTTCGGGCCTTGCCCAGAGCTCAGCTTGGGTTGCACTGGGGTTAAGCCCCCAGCTGGGTCCCGGAGAGGAGTCTCGAGCCTAGGACTGAGCTATCTCCGGATGTCCAGGAGCTTTGCCAGGTAATCATTGCAGGTAATGGCAAAGGCTTAGAACAAAGTGTCCAAACTGGTTCAGCACCCTTCAGGTATTTCTCTTATTTTGTGGATTTGTTTCATCTACCTGCTAAAGACCTGCCCTGCCTTAATCTCCATTCGCAGAAGAATGAAAGACTAGATACAGCGTTTTGTTTGTTTGTTTTTTAAGCGCTCCACTGTCCCTTGGGTTGGGCTTTGCTGGCATTTCTACAGGACCCCCTGCCTCCAGCCCTGGGCAGGGGTGGGGGCAAGCTGGGGCTCTAGGGACACTCGGATCAAAGTCCAAAGTACATTCGGTGTTTGTTCTAAATCTAGGTTTCCAGCAATATTGTTTAGCACCTACTGGCATTCAACCCATAGAAGACATAAGAGAAGAATTGCACTTCAGTTCTTAAACAACATTGATCAAGCAATTACTATACAGAAGGTGCCAGACAAGAAGCATTCTTGCTTCCTATCCTGAGGGACAGATGAGACATACACATACAACACGAAGTTCAGGATCGGTAAGAGAGACAAAGCAATGCAGAACAAGGATACAGCACCAGATTCATTGCCAAATGAAGGACACAGGAACAGTTTTCATACAGAAGTGCTGCACAGAGAAGCTAATGTTGCAAGACTTACTCCTAACCAAGGATGCCAGCAAAAGACATTGCCAACATCAGTGGCACCAGAGGAGAGAAGTGGCTAGAATTGTTGGAGATGGCTTTTGGAAGACGTGTGTGTGTGATGGGCCTTTGCTGGGCTTGGAGTTCCTCCCTTATTTTGGAGATCACCCTGATCCCTTTCTGGGAAGAACCCCTCTCCCCTTCATCAAGCCAGGAACTGTCCGTTGGGTTACAGGTGGGAGCGCCACTCTTCTTCCTCTGTCACCCAACCACAACATTGGTCCAGGGATGGACCCATGACCCAAAGACAGCCAAGGAACACTTGTAAATCTGCTAGAGCTGTTAGGAGAGAGGAACGTTCTCTTTCTCACTGGGCTTGAACCTGGAGTTCACTTGGCAATGCAAACCTCTTGCCACTGGAAGTGCCAAATCTGCCTGAGAATGACACCAGCATAGAGGACGCAAGACCGAGAGATGACATCAAATGCTAGTGGCTTCTTGCAAGACCCTGAATCAAGACATGTCTGAAGACAGACCTCCTCCTGGACTTTTCAACTGTGTGGTCAGTACATCTCCCATCTTCTTATGTACTTGGGTTGGCTTTTTTTTTTTTTTTTTAGCAGAAAGCATTTTTTTTTTACAGTGTGGGCCTCGAACTGGAGTTGGGTGGATGGAGTTGAAGAGGGTGATCCAGGTAGATGGTACTGTAGGACCTATGGTGTGTGGATGAGGTTAAGGGCACACTGTCCATGGAACTGTGTGGAAACCGACTGAGAGAGAGGGTCTTGGTGGACTGTGTATGAAATACCCTGGAAGAGAACCTGTGTTTTCACTCTTCTGGCTGCATTTCTCTATCTAGACAAATCCAGTGGGACTGCTGGGAAGTGGCATGTAACAGAAGGACAAAGGTAGAGAGAGAAGGAGCTCTAAAAATAATAAAGTAACAACAAACTTTCACTGAACACTTACTTGGTGCAAGGCACTGTGCTGAGCTGTTTTCTCACTTAATCCTTTCACCAGCCATGAGGTATTATTATTTCCCCATTTTACAGATGAGGAAATTGAGGCACAAAGAATTTGCAAAGTGACCCAGTTAATAAGGCTCAGAGCTGGGATTTTGACCTGCAAGTTCAAGGAGACTAGATCCTACATTCTCAACTTGCCCTGTGGCC
This sequence comes from Lontra canadensis, assembly GCF_010015895.1. Lineage (NCBI taxonomy): Eukaryota > Metazoa > Chordata > Mammalia > Carnivora > Mustelidae > Lontra > Lontra canadensis. The sequence continues at coordinate 12,531,797 of NW_022631055.1, read as the reverse complement.
TCTTCTGTTTGATGTGGCCTCCAGCTTGGGGAAGGAAAGGAAGCAGCTGTTGCTAAAAAGGGCCACAGGAGATCACAGGATTCAAGTGGCTTTTCCCAGTGCTGGCCCCGATTTGACTATTTGTTCCTTATTGCTCCGTTTTTTTTTTGTTTTGTTTTGTTTTGTTTTAAGTTTGCTGTTGGACAAAAGCTGACACTTTGGCTCCCCGCTCTCAATTAGCAGCTGTCCTCCGGGCCAGCAGATGACTCCGGGACACTCCTGATCTGGGCTAACACCCTCCTGGGCTGGCTGACGACACTCAGGGGGGAGTGAGGCCCTCTGGACAAGGCCTCACCTGGCCCCAGCTGGCTCCCCACTCCTCCGTCTCTTTCCGGCTCTGTATCTCCTTCCCTTGGATTGCCTCAGGAGAAGGAAAGAAGAAATGTTTTTTAAAAAGAAGTTTAATGAAACCAAACACTTGTATTTCCAACTATTGACATTGGATTTGTGCTTCTCCAGCCCGGCCATTTGGGACAAGTCTTTAACCGCCTCTCTTCGCCCGACGGTCTAATGCAAACAGACCATAAAAAAATAAACTTTCCCCCCAAATATTATCTTAGGCCTCATTTTATCATGCTTCCTTGAGCTGTCTCTGTAAAAGGGAAGAAAAAAGAATGTGGGTTTTAGTTTGTGCTGGGATAGGGAGGGCCCCGTCGCCGGCTCTCCCAATGCTGTCTGTCTGCTTTCCAGAGGGCATGCTGTCTGTCTCATCTCCAGGCAGGCCTCACTCTAGCTCTTCTCATTACTTAGCTGGTTTTCATTCATTCACCTGTAAAATGGGCTACTAACACCCGTCTTCAAGGTTTTGATAAGACAGAAGTGGCGACACAAGTATCTTTGAGAGTTTTTTTGTTTTATTTTTAAGATTTTATTTATTTGACAGAGATCACAAGTAGGCAGAGAGGCAGGCAGAGAGAGGAGGAAGCAGGCTCCCCGCTGAGCAGGGAGCCCAATGCGGGGCTCAATCCCAGGACCCTGAGATCATGACCTGAGCTGAAGGCAGAGGCTTTAACCCAATGAGCCACCCAGGCGCCCTGAGAGTTTTTTTTTTTTAAGATTTTATTTATTTATTTGACAGAGAGAGATAGTGAGAGAGGGAACGTAAAGAGGGGGAGTGAGAGAGGGAGAAATAGACTTCCCGCTGAGCCAGGAGCCCGATGTGGGGCTCGATCCCAGGGTCCTGGGATCAAGACCCTTTGGGCTCCCAGCTCAGCTGAGAGCCTGCTTCTCACTTTCCCTCTGCCTGCTGCTCTGTCTACTTGTGCTCTCTCTGGATCGCTCTGTCAAACTGTCAAATAAATAAAAAAAGTCTTTTAAAAAGGAAACCAGAGCAGGTGTCCTGTAGGAGGGGGTGCTGTCCTCTGAGCTAACCAGAGAGAAAATGCCTCCCTACCCAAATGTAGTCTCATTCAGCTTCAGACAAACAAACAAAAAACGCAAGAAGCAAAAACACTCTTGCTGGCCCAAACAAACATAATCACAAACTGGGTTTGAGCTCAGGGCTCTCTGTTTTCAGTCCCACTAGGATGGTGACCACATATTGGAGACAGATGGCTGAAAATCCAGACGCCTATATGATGGGTGATGCCCACAGTTTATCTTCTAAAGGAGGAGAAAACCTCCTTGAAAGTGGGCTCTGACCGGGTGGGGAGATGGGAGGAAAAACAGAGGGATCACAGGGCCTGGGGTGAACTCTTAGTGACTGAAGGCATAGTGAGAGAAGGCTGGACTGATGGAGGCCATCTTTATGACTGTTTTGCCAAATTCAGACCTTAGCAAATTACCTGGATATGCCAGAGCTTTGAGCCCTGGGGGAAAATAAGGGACTTACCCAGACTTTCCTGTGTGAACTACACCACAGGTAACCAGATCGTAGAAGGAGGGAAGTTCTGAATTGGAATTTTGCCATTTCTGAACCCCCAGATAGACATGGAACTGAGCAACAATGATCGTTGATAACATAAAAAAAATCACGTTGTAGATGATTATGTACCTTTTGGTGAATAAACACACCACTGCCCATGCAGTTGTCTTGCAAAAATTAATCAAAGCCACCCAATTTTGATCAACCTATAGATCCAACCAGAGATTTAGAGGTACCACGGGGTCAGGGGAACAAGGGGATATGAGCTACAAAACCCACACTGTTGGAAACTCGACAGATGACTCCCCTTTTCTTGTACCTTCAAATTTTACTTTATTTGGAAATTCTACACATTATTTTCATACTTATTTCATACTTAAAGAGTGGTACTGAAGAGGAGACACAGAGATATTATGATATGCATTGAGAAAGTAAATATAACAATATCAACACCGTGTGAAAACTCGTAAGTATGCTTCAGATAAGCCCGAGGCCTGGGCATTCATGGCCATCCGATTTCCCCCCGGAAGCTGGTGAACCTTGCTGGGAGATTGTCCACAGGGTACAGGATGGGATTGGTTTTCCTTACAGGAGGTCCATTGAAAAGCTGACAGTCACAATGTCTCACCAGCTCTCCTGTAAATATCGCAAGAAGAATTTTTGCCAGTTTTTTCCCTACACAGCTCCTAAGTCCTCCTCCAGATGGCATGAAGCTAAACCTGGAGGCATCCGCTAAGTGAGGCAGCATAAATCAGGCAGGACGAAACCACTCCATGTGGGTGAGGACACCTGCCACATCGTGGGCATCACAGAGACTACAGACAACAAATGAATTCTGCAGCAAATAAATTCATGAGTGGAAAGGGCTAGGCAGGGAATCTGTATATTCAGAGACTTAAAAATATTTCAAAAATGAAACTAAGCCTCAATGTTGAGGAATGAGTGAGTGGGTGATGAGGCCATGAGGAGAGGAAGGAGGTCATCATAGAACAGGGAGGGATGGTAGCTGACAGGGGGCAGGGTTAGGTCTGTGTGGGACGGAGCACAGGCAGGAGCATCTGACCTGCTCTTGCCTCTTAATTTGGGTCGAGGTTATAAGTATGTTCACCTTTTGGCTCTTTATTAAACTATACACCTATTTTTTTGTATTCGTGCTATTTATTTTTAGCCGTATAAAGGTAGTATGTTTGTTTTAACTACATACCCCTGATTCTTTCTCTACCCCTCATGAATTTGGAGCCCTTTTGACAATTAGCTGCCAATTTCTGGGCTCTGAATTCTGCCCAGTTTCCTATCCTCCTTTTTCCAGACTCTCTCATAATTATATTTCCTGTCAATCAGAACGGGCTGTTATATTGCAGAAACAAACAACCTGAGATCTCCATAGCTTAAAACAAAGGTTTGCTTATTGCTTATGCTACATGTCTGGGACATCTTAGCAGAGGCCCCTGCTCAGCTTAGTTGCTCAGGGACTCCGGCTAACAGAGTAGCTACTTTCTCAGATATTCCCAGGGGCTGTGCCAATACTGACTGGCAAGCAAATGCTTTGGCACAGGAGTGATCCATGTAACTTCCGCTCTCAATTCATTGGCCAGAAGTAATCACATGCCCCTATCCAACCACAAAGTCGTTGAAGGGCAGTACCGTAAATGTGCTCAGAAATATTTGGTGTACAACAGTCATAAAACAGCCCTTGCATTGCGTGGTTCAAATATGGGCAAGTTTCAAAGAATAAATGAAGCAAGATGGGATCGGAAGGGAGACAAACCATAAGAGACCCTCAATCTCACAAAACAAACTGAGGGTTGCCGGGGGGAGGAGGGTAGGGAGAGGGTGGTTGGGTTACGGCCATTGGGGAAGGTATGTGCTATGGTGAGTGCTGTGAAGTTTGTAATCCTGGCGATTCACAGACCTGTACCCCTGGGGCTAATAATACATTATATGTTAATAAAAAAAATATGGGTAAGTTTCAATTAATGTGACTTCGTTATATAATACCAATCCCCAACAAAACGGTTCCCATTTCTGTCCCCATGGTTTATGACTATAGTTGCGTAAAGTACTAATTTCACTGCCTGCTTAATCTCCCACTGCCTGCTTTTCAGACCACAGATCACAAATGGTGAAGCGACTGATCGTATCACTCCTTTCGATGTCTTTCCAGGACTGATAACCATGCTTCTGGTACTCAGCTCACGCACAGGCAGCAAAGTGTGTGGCTGTGTTGCCTCCTTGCCTCCTGGTGATAAACCCACACAACATTTTACAAAAATGGAGACTCTATAGAGGATTAACTGACAAGTACGGAAGTACAGCAAAGAAACAAAAAGGGACAACACCGACAGTGAAATTGGATGTGGATAGACTTGCAAATGGCAACAGCAGGGGAAGATCAGAGGAGACATAGAGCTGCGAGAAACTATGGAGCTAACTTCACTGGAAAAGTCCAATAAGTAGTACAAACCAGGTAAAGTCACTTCATTATCTTTCCATTTTAATTGCAGTAGAAACCTAAAGCCACTCAGGGTTGAAATTGAATATTTTCTTCTACTTTCAGTCGAAGACCATAACATTTCAAAATCCTAATTCATCTGGCTAACATTCAGACCAGAGGATTGAAGTCAGTTGCCACAACAACAAGAAAGTCAATCACGAGGAAACCGAAGAAGAACAATTTACTGCCAACAAAGGCTGGCACACAAAGGCATGGAAGAGGTTCTGGCTGCACAGGTTATGTTATGAGGGGAAGAAGGTGAGTGCTGTTCAAACTACTTTTGGTAATTTTTTTAGAAAGAAAGAAAACACTTTAATCCTCAGTGTTTCTAATGTTTTAAGTTACAGTGTAACGGGTAAACATTAATTTTGCTAATTTTTCATTTCCCATGCATTTGTAACCAACAGTAAGAGAGCTTTTCATTTTGACAAAAAATATTTAAAGGTCACCAAGCAATTGTTCTCCCACTGATTATCAAGACGGCTTTGTAAGGTTGCAGTGTACACAGTGGTTTTTATGATCTTATGCTAGCTACTGTGCAGAGCAGACAAACCTGGTTCATGCAGAGTTAGGTTACAATTCCTCCGCATCTGCTTGTGTCATCTCAGTTGCATGGAGTGTGAGGAAACTTCTGGAAGAGAACTTGAACATTAGGATTAGCTAAGTCGAGGGTTTCCTGTTGTATTTTGGAGGCTGTTCTCCAGCTCCAACCTGATCCAGCCACTGTGAGGGCCTGTGGGTGATCCTGAGGGAGGAAGAGTTTGTGGACAATAGGAGATGAACCCCACCCATTTAACACCCATGCCATTCTGCTCTGGGGTTCAGCTAAAAAAAAAAAAAAAAAAAAAGTATACCAGACACAGGGAATGTGTTTCTTCACTCACTTCATGGGAGGGCAGATGCATCAAGCTACAGTCAAAGGAGAGACTCAAACCCTCGTCAGGGGTGAGACCTCCTTGGGTCATCTGGGCTTTGTGACAATGGTGGACCGCTCAGAGGCTGTCCGATGCCCCAAAGCAGCAGTTCCAAGGGGAGCCACTGCTCCTAGGTGGAGGGAAGGGGCTGTCAGCCCTGGGGTGTGACCAGCAGCCTCAGAAGAGTGTTGAGAGCAGTGGCTGAGCAGTAGCTGAGAGTGCTGAGACTGTGTGGGCTCCAGAGTCCCTCAGAAGTTCTGAGGAGGAAGCAGGGGAGGATGGGGGAGGGGCTGAGCTTCCAGAGTTACACTTGAGAGGCCCTCCAAGCTAGGGGAATCCAGGCTATGCTAAGATGACCTCATTTTTCCTCACTGGCAGTGAGGCCTGGGGACCTGAGAGTTGTTTACAGATGAGGTGGCTGTATAATTTATTGTTCCACTGGAAATATTTTCAAGGTCAAAGAGATTGCTATTAATAATTAAACCTTTGGGATGCCTGGGTGGCTCAGATGGTTAAGCGCCTGCTTCAGCTCAGGGCATGATCTCCAGGTCCTGGGATCGAGCCCCACATGGTGCTCCTGGCTCAGCAGGGAGTCTGCTTCTCCCTTTCCCTCTGCCTTTCTCCCTGCTCATGCTCGAGCATGCTCTCTCGCTCTCTCTCTCTGTCTCTCTGTCTCAAATGAATAAATTTTTTTAAAAGTATAAAAAAATTTTAAAATACTTAGAACTTTTACTAATGAAAGGCACAAATAGGTTGTCCCAGACAAACCACACCATCCACTCATATTTCAGTTACAGGTGGAATCCAGATAATTGTAAGTCAAGGGTCCTATCAAAATTCACAAAAAGGAACGAATGTGCCCTCACAGGCGGTGCAGGCCAGGCTCCCCGGAAGCTGAAGCGGACTCTGAGGTAGAGATTAGCATATAGGATGTTTATCAGGAAGTGCTCTCGGGATCCACAGCTGTGGAAGTGGAAGGGAAGGTAGAAAAGCACGCTAGGGCAGAGATAAAATGTGGACTGCAGAACGGTCTCATCTAAGACCTTAGCAGTCCCCAGGGGGAGCTCCAGGGATGACCTTCAAAGACATTAGAACTTGGGACAAGGAGTGTGGGCCTCTCTTCTGCACAGTGACGGGTCATTGCACATGGCTGTCCTTGAGGCCCTTCTCCAGCTGAGGGCCAATTTCTGGGCAGGGCCTCTGGCTGGCAGCACTCCCAGTGGTCCTGAAGAGGGGTCCGGGTAGTACATGACAGCATCGGCTACCTTAGGGGAGAACACGCTTTGAATAAGCTATTATAAAGATATAAATTTAGGTTCAGCCACTAGGCAAGTCCTGCCAAGGAAAGACTGTGTCGCACCCGCTCTGAAGGAGTTGAGGTTCAATGTAATTAGCATCCCAATTGCTTATCTGCAAACGGTATTCCTGAAGAGGGGAACTCGTTCTCTCAAATTAATAAAATAGCGCCAATCTTCTTGGTACTGCTTAGAAAACTTTTTTTTCCAAAGGTAAATTTCTACCCATGTGGTAATGTTGGTATGTGAGATCCTTACAATGGGCTTACTGGAGTCCAGACACAGTGTATATGCACTGTTGCAATATTAACCCATTAATTCTCCTAACAAACCTGCCAAGTGGGCACTCTAGACAAGGAAACAGAGACCCCAAGGTTCGGTGATCAGACTCAAGTAGCAGTGCCAGGATGTGGACCCACACGTCTCCACAGGCCGAGCTCCCAACCACTGTGCTCTGCTGGCTCTTGAAAACACTGTTTAAATTAGTAGGTACTAGATCACTGCAAAGAAGTTTAACAAGTATTTGTTGAGCTTCTATTAGTTAGCAATGTCTAATCTTTGAAGGAGCAAAAAATCTCTAATCTGTGGTGATGCAAAGAAGTTAAGTAATAATAATCACATCAGGATTAACATTTACGGTGTGCCAGGAGCTGCGCTAACAGCTTTCCGTGCACCCACACCCTGTACCGTGCAGGGTACTTGATGCCCACCCACAAGGAGTTTCTGACGAACAGGGATGGGAGAGAGCTACAAAACCATACAGAAGACACAGATGATTGGGTGCCCCAGTGTACAGGACAGGCTGTGGGTGGGTGCGGTGGTCAGAGAGGAAGGAGCAGGCTGGGTGCAGATCTAGGGACTTAAACCCTGGAGAGTTGACAGGGTGCCCCCTCCAGGTAATTTTAAAAAATACCATAAACAACAAAATCATAGTAGAGAAAGTCCCTATGTTTCCCATTGTGATGATTTGGGTACTTTTTTTTTTTAAGATTTTATTTATGCATTTGACACAGAGAGAGAGATCACAAGTAGGCAAAGAGGCAGGCAGAGAGAGAAGGGGGGAAGCAGGCTACCCCCTGAGAAGAGAGCCCGATGTGGGGCTCGATCCCAGGATCCTGAGATCATGACCTGAGCTGAAGGCAGAGGCTTAACCCACTGAGCCCCTCAGGAACCCCTGATTTGGGTACTTTTAAAAAGAAAGTCTCTGGTCACGACTTCTTCCCAAATGATGCTTTCAGTTGCCCAGTGCTTTGCTGCTACTCAGTTTGCTGTGGTCTGCTGTTGGGGTAATCCAGTTCTAGAGAAAAAGGAGATTTTGGCGGCCTGTCGAGCCAGCAAGCTGCATGGCTCTTGAAGGATGGGTAGGAGTAGGTAGGAAAGGGACAAGAAGGGGAAGGATGGGCCTGAATGGAGGGGATATGAAGGACTGGAGCACTGGCCTCCCTGGGGCTCATGGCGGGTGCAGGGGAGTGGCTTGGTGGAGTAGATAGGTTGTGGCCCAGTTCAACCTTGAACATCTAGTCAAGGGCTTTGCAACATAGCCCATAAGGAACGGGACTCATGGGAGGTTGATGCAGTCGAGATCTTGTCATTGTCTTTCCTCCCCTAAATCTGAATGCCTGGATAGCCAAGTACTCAAAGCCCTCTTTTTTCCCCCCCTTTTTTCTTTTTTGAGCCTGATAATGATGAACCTGATAATTTATTCTTTTTTTTTTTTTTAATTTTATTTCAAAGCCCTCTTGAACAGCAGCCCCAGGTGGCGGGTGAGGCGAGGTCACCCTGAGGCGAGCTTGTCTAAGCTGTGCCCTGCCCCTTTACGGTCTCTGTGAACACCCAGGACCTTCCTCATTGCGCAGCCACCCTTGCAAAGGGATCTTACTGGCTCAGGGATCTGGGCAGACGCCTGGAGTGGGGGCCGACAGTAAGGGACCCTCGCCTCCCTCTGTCCCACTATCCTATAGTTCTCCACTCCTGCGTAGAGCAACTCACCGGGTATACATGCTCTAGCCCTCTCGGTGTCGTCTTTCCCTCCTTCTGCCAAACTTAAAATACTTGATTCTACAAACACATCACCAACAAATCTAGTCTTGCCAATGCTCTGACCTGAAGCCTGCCTGGAGGCAGAAGAATGGCAAGAGCGCACTAGAATCGGTGTTACTGTGCTGTGTTGGAGGAAGAGGCCCAGGGCTCGGCTATAGCATCAGATCGCGGAGGCAGTCCCAAGACAGCAAAGCCGTGTCACCGGCTCTGCTTGTCCCAGTAAGAGTGGGATCCGAATCGAGGTGTGAAAGACGGTCCCTCACACTTTTCCAGTCCACGGACTTGCTTCGGCTGCTGTCCTCAATGGCTGCTTGATGAAAAATTTCCAGATTATCGCCGCTCGCTTCCTTTCTCTGAATTACAATCCAAACATTGTTTCTCCACCTTCACGGCACGCATTCAGCTTAAAGGCACTGTTTCGTCTCTGTGGCCGAACGCAATATCCCAACGCGGCTGACTTCAGGATGGAAATGTTTGCGGGAACTTCTGGTTGGGCACTGATAAGAGGAGCCTGAGGCCGGGGAGGCTCGGAACCCCCAGAGACTCTAGGTGCCGACCACCTGCAGGCGTGGTCACGCGGGCCTCTGTCCTGACTACAAGCTTTCCTCCCTAGCCTTGGCTTCTGCTCCCTGGATTCACGTTCTGTTCCTGTCCCTCTAGACCACCCCAGCCCTTTCTGTGCAGCCAAGCTCTGCCAGGGCCACCGTGACTGGTCCCTCCCCGCCCCACAGACGAATCAGGTAACCCATGACCCAGAATTGAGCTGCCACCTGCATTTAGAACTTAGCTGGGAGCCTTCTTTCTTTAGGAGGACGGAAAGCCTACTGAAGGCAGAGACTGCTCTCTCAGCACTGGGTTGAGTATGAAGTACAGGTATAATGAAATTTAGCGCACCCGTTAGTAAATGGATCGGCCAGCTCCTTCCCTGAAGATGCCTGTTTATTATAAACAAAAAGGTGGAAAACTTCTATTAACTGGATTCCCAGAGGGAAAGAGAGAGTGTGAAGGGCGACTGTACATACTTTGATCTGTCTCATGGAAAGAAGGAAAGTGGGCTGGGAGAGACACTCAGGGGCACTCAACATATAGTTGCCACTTTTTTTCTAAGGGGTTTGCAAGTTTGAACCAGAGCTAAACTCATCAGGAGGACAGAGCACGACTGGGCTGCTTTTCCCCCTTCACTGGGCAAAGCTGACATGAGCTTTAAGTACATGTGCCCAAATGTGTTTGAAAGGCACCGTGCTATGAGCCCGCCCTGGCTCTCCCTCTGGCCGGCTAGCTGTACTACAAAGACAGTATATTCTCAGTCTATCTTTTTTCAAATAAATGAATACAGAAAGAGACTTGCAATAAGCAGGTCAAGAGTTTCTTCCCAGGGAGAAAATGATCTTAAGGCATTGTTCACGTTGAACCCTCCTAGTTGAAAGGGAAGAAAGAAACTGCTCTGGAGTTCACGTTCTCTGGCCTTGCTAGCATGGGGGTCCGTGGACAGCATCAGTATCATTTGCAAGTTTATTAGAAATGCAGAATCTTGGGGCACCTGAGTGGCTTAGGTGGTTAAGCATCTGCCTTTGGCTCAGGTCATGATCCCAATGTCTTGGGATCGAGCCCTGACTTGGGTTCCTTGTTCAGCAAGGAGTCTGCTTCTCCCTCTCCTCTGCCTCTGCCTCCACCACCCCTTCCCCCCGCCACCTCCCTGCTCATGACCACTCTCTCTCATAAATAAATAAAATTTTAAAAAAGAAAAGAAAAGAAATGCAGAATCTTGGCCCCCACCCCAGATCTACTGAATTCAAGTCTGAATTATAAAGAGATTTGTACGTGCTGATCTACAGAACACAGAGAAAATCATTCACTGGTCTAAGTCTGAACTTTAGTACTACAAATAAATTTCTAATGTGGAAATGGCATCTACAAACCTTCTCTCAAGCAATGACTGTTTGTTGAAATCTGCTGTGTGCCTAGTCCTGAGTTAGGCCCTGCGGGAAAGAAAGAGGCAGAGTCGGGGGTGGGGGTTCCTGTGAGCAAGGGCTCACACTGTGTGATTTCAACCCCAAACCCTGCCCACCCCTCCCTGTACAAGCCTCCGAGAGGTGGACTCATGCCTCACGGAATTCTCTACAGCACAGCTCCTGGGGTGAGACCAGTCACGTGCATGGCCCTTATTTTCAGCAATAACAAGTCATTAAGATGGAACTAGCAAGTCTTCAGGGAAGACAGCCCGGTTCTAACCTCCGTCATAACATTTTTCTTTTGCGATGAAGCATTGCCGGGTTTGTTGAAAACTCACTCAGCGTTGCTGAGGCTCAAGCACTCAGGCTTCCCCGAGGTCCAGGGTGGGGGCCTGGAAGGTTGTGGGGTGCTGTCCTGGCCTGGTAGCCCAGAGGCACAGCTGTACTGTTGAAGTCTGTGCTCCCCGCATCGTGTCTCAGGAAGGGAGTCGTTTTAGAATCCTGTGCATAAAAATGTAGATTCTGGAGTCAGATTGCGGTGAGTTCACTTCCAGGTTCTCCCATTTGCTAGCGGTGTGACCTGGTGCAAGCCTCAATTTTCTAGCCATTAATAAAGTGAGACTTTATTTCCTGCTTAATTTGGATGAAATCCAATTTATCTTTTTTTTTTCTTTTAGGGACTGTGTTTTTGATGTTATATCTAAGAAATCTTTGCCAAGGGCATAAAAATGTTCTCCTGTGTTTCCTTCTAGCTGTTGTATAATCTAGGGTTCTAAGGTTTTATATTTAGGTCTATGATCTACTTTTAGTTTTGAATATGCTGCAAAGTACGGAGAGTAAAGAGAGGTTCATTCTTTTTTCTATTTTCCTTTACTGGCTTTCTCTTCCTTTCTCCTTTTCTTTATATTTTCCTTTTCTTTTTCTTTTGGACATATGGATATGTAATTGTTCCAGTGCCATTTATCGAAAAGACCACCCTTTCTCGCTTAAATTGCCCTTGCACTTTTGTAAGAAATCACCAACAACGTATCTGTGGATCTGGTGTGTTGTATTGATTTATATGTCTGTCCTTTGACCAATACTACGCTACTAATTTCAGTAGCTTTATGGCAAGCCTCGAAACCAGACTGTAAAACCACCAAAATTGTTCTTCTTAAACAGTATCTTGGCAATCTGGGTCAGTTCTATTTCCATATAAATTTTATAATTGATTCATTAATTGGTACCCCAAATAAAGCGTGCTAGAATTTTTTAAAAGACTTTATTTATTTATTTATTTATTTGTCAAAGAGAGAGAAAGATCACAAGCAGGGGGAACAACAGGCCCAGGGAGAAACAGGCTCCCCGCTGAACAGGGAGCCCAATGTGGGACTTGATCCCAGAACCCTAGGAACATGGCCTGAGCTGAAGGCAGATGCTTAACTAACTGAGCTACCCAGGAGTCCCAAGCCTGCTGGAATTTTGCATAAAGTCTAAAATTTGAAGAAAACGGACATCTTTACAACATAGATTCTTCTAATCCATGAACACAGTATATTTTTCCATATATTTACGTCTTTCATTTCTCTCAGCAATATTGTATAGTTTCAAGTGTATAGGTCTTACACATTTTAAGTTAAATTTATTCTTAAGTATGTTTTGTCACTCTTGTAAATGGACTTTTTAAAATTTCCTTTTCTAATCATTTGCTGAAAGTCTATAAAACTAAAATTAATTTTTATATATTAACTTTGTAACATATGACCTTGCTAAACTCATTTATTAGGTCCAATAATGGTTTTGTAGATTCTTAAAGAAATTTCTACATAAGAAATCATATCATCTGCAAATAGAGGCAGTTTTAATTCTGTTGTCTGAACTTTAAAATCTTTATTTCTTTTCCTTGCCTTATTGCAGTAGCTAGGACTGTCTGTACAACGTTGAGTAGAAGTGATGAAAGTGGACATCATTGCCTTGTTCCCAAACTTACCGGGAAAGTGTTCAATATTTCATTATTAAGAATACCTTTTTGAGATGCCTGTGTGGCTCAATGGGTTAAGCCTCCGACTCTTGATTTCAGCTCAGATCATGATCTCAGGGTCGGGAGATTGAATCCCACACTGGGCTCTGTACCCCATGCAGAGTCTGCTTGTCCCTCTCCATCTTCTCTGGCTCTCTCTAAAATAAATAAATAAAATCTTAAGGAGAAAAATACCTTTTTATCAGATTAAGGAAGTTCCTTTCTATTCCTAGATGCTGAGAGTTTTCATCATAAATGTTCAATTTTGTCAGCCGCTTTCTCTGCATCTATCAAATGATTGTATGGTTTTTCTCCTCAATTCTTTTATTTTTTTTAAATTATATTTATTTATTTGACAGAGAGAGAGCACAAGCAGGCAGAGAAGCAGGGAGAGGGACGGGGAGAAGCAGGCTCCCCGCTGAGCAAAGAGCCCAATGTGGGACTCGATCCCAGGACTCTGGGACCACAACCCAACCGAAAGCAGTTTTCCAACCAACTGAGCCACCCAGGCGCCCCTCTCCTCAATTCTTTTAATTTGATGCATTACATGATTGATTTTTTTTTACTCTCAAATCAACCTTGCATTCCTAGATAAATCCTTTTTGGTCATGAGGTATTATTCTTTTTTATAAATTATTAGGTTTAATCTGCTAATAGTTCTTTAAGAATTTTTACATCTGTGTTCATGAGAGATGCTGGCCTCTTTTTTGTATGTGTTTGTCAGGTTTTGATGTTAGCATTTACTGATACCATAAAGCAAGTTGGGAAGTATATCCTATCCTCCTCTCTTTTTAAAAAGAGTTTGTGTAAATTTGGTGTGATTTCTTCTTTGAATGATTGATGGAATTTACCAGCGTAACTACCTGTGCCTAAAATTCAGGTTTTCTGTCTCTACTCTTGTAAATATTAGTGATTTATATTTTTAAAGAATTTTTTTCATTTCATCTATTGGTAGAAATTATTGGTATAAAGTTCTTCACAACATCCTCATATTTCTTTTTATAATTTTAATGTCTGTGAGATCTGTGGTGATAATCTGTTTTTCATTCCTGATAATGGTAATTTGTGTTTTCTGTTTATTCTTCAGCAGTCTAACGAAGTTTATCATATTTTTTTCTTCTTCACAAAGAAACAACTTTGGGATTTGTTAATTTTCTTTGTTAATTTTCTTTACTGCTTGTCTGTTTCTTATTACATTCATTTCTACTCTTATATTTATTATATTCCTTGTTCTACTTTGGTTTACTTTGGGTTTGAAGCAGAATCTTAAGTCACTGATTTTAGACCTTTCTTTTTTTCTAATATAAGCATTTAAAGCCATAAAATTCACTCTAAGCCCTACTTTAGCCACAACCCATGGCTTAATGATCATTTTCATGATCATTAAGTTTTACGTTTTTTCTAGTTTCTCTGTGATTTTTCTTTCACTCGTGAGTTGTTTAGAAGTATGGTTTAATTTAATATTGGAGTTTTCCTAGCCATCTTATTTTTATTGATTTCTAATTTAATGTAATTACACTGTGATTCAAAGACACATGCTACTATAATTTTGATCCTTTTTATTTTATTAGGACTTGTTTTATAGCCCAGCTATGGTCTCTTTGGTAGACGTGTAAAGTTGAAAAGTTGTTGGTATGTGATCTAAAAATAGGCAAAGGGGTTGATAAAGTTATTTAGAGCCTCTGTGACTTAACTGAATTTTTTGTCCAGTGGTTCTCTCAGTTGCAGGGAAGGTATTAAAATAATCCTACTGTGACTGTGAATTTTTCTATTTCTTTTTTTAATCTGTCAGTTTTTGCTTCATGTATCTTAAGGCACTATTCTTAGTCATGTATGCATTAGTAATCATTATGTCTTCTTTATTAATTGATCCATTACATTATACTTAACGTTTATCTCTTTTAAAAAATTTATTGACTTTTTAGAGTCCACATATAAGCGATACCATATAGTATTTCTCTTCCTCTGTCTGGCTTATTTCACTTAGCATAATGCCTTCCAGATTCATCCGTGTTGTAGCAAATGACAGAATTGCCTTCCTTTTTATGACAGAATAATATCCCATTGTCTGTTCTTGCACATTTTCTTTATTCATTTATCTATTGAAGGACATGTAGGTTGTTCCCATATCTTGGCTATTTTGAATACTGTTGCAATGATCATGGATGTGAAAGTTCATCTCTTCTAGTCAGCATATAGTTGGGTCTTGCTTTTTCAAAAGCTCTATTCTGGTCAACTCTGCCTCTTGATTGGAGTATTTAGTTCATTAACACTTAATGTGATTATTGATATGATTGTATCTAGGTCCACCATTTTATTATTTCTTTTCTGATGTCCACTCCACTCTTTTCTAAATTCTTCTGTTTCCTTGCCTTCTGTTGGATTGTTTGAATGTATTTTCAAATTTTGTTTTAACTTAGCAAATTTTTAGCTATATCATTTGGCATTATTTCTTAGATGGTTGATCTAGGGATTACAAAAACAAAAAATCCTTAGATTTTTACAGTATACTTAGAATTAAGACTGAATGTCTTTATGTAAAATGGAAAAACCTTGAAATAGTGTTAAGTCCATTTGCCACTCGAACCA
The DNA here is from genome assembly GCF_010015895.1 of Lontra canadensis. NCBI lineage: Eukaryota > Metazoa > Chordata > Mammalia > Carnivora > Mustelidae > Lontra > Lontra canadensis. Next base: position 12,516,611 of record NW_022631055.1, on the reverse strand, counting down.
CCACTACCAATGGTAAGTCCATAGCCATTCCAAGCACTGTTCCCTTGTATGTGTGTGTCATTTTTCTTTGCCTGCTTGCAAGATTTCCACTTTATTTTTCATTGGCAGCAATTTAATTATGATATGTCTAGATACAATTTTATTTAGAATTATTCTGTTTGCAATTCCCTATGCTTTGGATCTTTCAACAAATTTGGGGGGCGGTTAGCTAGTATTTTCTCAAATATATTTTCTGCCCCATTGTCTCTCCCCTTTCCTTCTGAGACCCCCATTAACTTCATACTGAACCTTTGGATATTGTCCTACATGTCCCTAAATTCTATTCAGTTTTTTTCAGTCTTTTTTATTTTTTTGTCTTCAGATTGGATAATTTTTCCCAGTGAATCTTCCAGGTCACTCATCTTGTCATTCATGAGGAGAGTGCCTTCCTAACCAGGTCTGCTTACTATTTAAACATTTCACATATTGAGTTTCAAAGTATAACCGAAAGCTCAGGTTTTAAAGTACAACAAAAGTCCCCAATACTAAGATTTATTAATATTAACTATGTAATACCATGATTTCATACACAATGAAGTTCAAAGCCCATCCTCAGTGTTGACAGCTCTCTCTAGAAAAATGGAGATTTTGTGACACGTTCATAACTCGAGTAGGGCTAGGGATCTGGTTAGGAGACAGACACCAAGCAGAGAGCTTACAGCACAGTGTTAAGAGGTGCTAAAATCCAGATGTGAACAAAGTGCCATGGGAGCACAGAGGTGCCGATGGCTGCCACAGCCCCAAGGAGATAGGGAAGGGCTTCTGAGGGCTGGCGTTTCAGTAGGCATTTGAGTTAGCAGGAACAGTCAGGCTTTGTCAGAACTAGAACATCCTCGGCAGAAGGGTTCTGGGAAAGCGCTGCCACAGTTGGGGAGGAGGCGGAGGGAGGAAACTGAGTGTCGTGTCTCCAAGGAGGGGCAGGGGAGTTGTCTGAGTCAGATCATGTGAAGGTACTGGTAGGAAAGGGTGGCCTCCTTTATCCTAGGAAGAGGAAAGCAAGCTCTCTGTCCTCAAGGAGCTCTCAGAGTGGTTGAGAAGTGAGTCAACCTCCGTTATGCAAAAGAAGAGGAAGACTCCCCATGGCCATCATCTGCTCCAGCCTCCATTTTCTCTCACTAGCCCGTGGTGCCCTCCCAATAAATCTCCCCCATTATTCCATTTGCTTGCTTCCAACCCATTTTCCACACTTGGAGCCAATCATCTTTTAAAAATACAAATGATAACAGGTTAATGCATTGCTTCAAACCACTCACTGGCTTCCACTGCACTTAAAATGCTGAATCCACACCACTTCCCATGGCCTCATGCCCAGCCTCCGTACCTTCATGTACCACATTCGGTCACAGTGGCCTTCTGGCTGGTCCTACTCAAGCAAGCTCTTGTGGGCATCAGGGCTTTGTGCTGCCCATGTGTGGCCTCAGTCACTATTGTCACTTCCCCCCCAGCTCCCCATGTGACTGACTCCTTCTTGGCCATTAGGTTCAGTGTGATTCTCAGCAACGCAGAAAGACCTTCCCCGCTTCAAGTGCGTCCCCTATTAAAACCTGTCACGAGGCCCAATTTATTTCTTCCAAAGCACAAATAACCACTTGCTGTCTTTTAACCTATTTATTTTCCTCCCCCACTGGGATAGAGACACAACAGCTAGGATCCTGGCTGTCTTGTTGCTCATTAACCCCCCAGCACCTGGTAGAGTGCCCAGTGTGTAGTAGATATTCAAAAAATATGTGTGGATAAATAGCCATAACTGAAGGTTAAAGGTCATGTTACCAACTGTGTATCACAGAGGGGGAGATGAGTGGAGGGTGAAGGGTCAGAAGAGGAGAGAGAAAACCCTGCCTAAAGGGGGGCAACTCCGGTTGCCACCAGCCTACCTGAAAGGAGGACCTTTGGTGATCTTGCTGTGGGTTCTGCAGCTCCTTGGGGAGAAGAAGTAGCTTTGCCCTTGAAAATGATGCTTTGGGTAAGGTGTGGAGCTCCCTTGTTCCCTGGGCACACTCTAGGGGGCACACTTTGGGACTGGGATGTCCATAGTCCACCAAAGGCTACTGCGGAGACAAGCTCATTTCACTTCCCCCACTTAGTGCTTCTAAGCCTCAGGATGATTTTGAGGAGCTTGCTTGTTCCATCTGCTTCTCCAACCTTGGAGAGGAAACCTATTCTGTTCCCTAGGGGTTGACGTCTTATTCCGGAAGACAGCAAGAGTAAGAGAATTCTTGAATATTCCATTGAGTTGCTTTATTTTAAAAACCAATGTACTTTCTAAATCTGGGGTACATTTTTGAAACTCTCCTGCCTGAAACCCAGGCCGAGAAGCATCACGTACTCAGAGAAGGCACACCTAAGCATTGGAAGCCTGTCTCTCCTGGATGGGGAGAGAGACATCGCAGAAGGATGTGATATTGACGTGTGCTTTTATTGAGTGAGATACAGTGTTTAGAAAGTCTGCAGCACACACCCCAAGTGGAATTTCTTTCAGTAACAGTTCCATTAGTTAGTCTGGAACCCTCCTCCCACCACCCCCCATGCTCCCTTGTTCTTTCTTATGCACAGTCATGGAACTAGAGTAGCTTTCCTTGAATGGGTGAGAGTGGACCGTCATCTTCTTGAGCCCATAAAGAATGTCTGTAGTCTTTTTCTGTTTTCTCTGTTGGGTGCAACTGTGGTAACAGGATGGAGGCCCACTCTACTCAGGGGCTTCCTTGGCTTGCAGGGCTCAGTGTAGACACCAGTTCTCTTAATAATAAATTAGGATGCAAACATGAATCCCACCTCCCTCCCAACCTCCACCATGCTTATCTGTTTCCTTCTGCCCTCCTTCCTCCTCCCCAAACAACTCTGTAGGAAAGGGTTTGCTAACTGCAGTGGTGAGTTTCTCTGTTTCTGAATGTGTCTTTCCTGCCTCAGGCTCCCTGGGTCTTTGGCGCAGAGGACACGTGTCAAGAACAGAGCTGACCATCTGGGTCAGAGGCTGAAGTGCTCCTCTGGGCCAGGGAACAGGTACAATTTCCAAGCCACCAGGACAATGCGGCTGCTCAGGCTCCCCTCTTGGCAGGTCTCAGAGCGACTGGACAATGATGTGTGTGCCCCCGTTCCCCCAGAACGTCAGCTGAGGTCCCTCCAGAGACAACAGAGGTCTGGAGGCCTTTGTGAAACAGGCCAGGACATCCTCCTTGGGTCTCAGGCAGGCAAACTCATCCCTGTGACAACATCACAAGACGCTGCTACCGTGCATGAGCTTTGTTATAAGAGCTAAAGTGGAGTTTTCAGAAGAACAACCCCTCCTCCCCGAGCCTATCTGCCTCCTGCTCCCCACTTCCAACCAGACAAATGTGCCTCTCTGAAATCTTAGAGATTCATATTCTCGCTAGGGAAATTTTTTTTTTTTTTAAAGGATCTTTCCTTTCCAGATTCCTCCTCTGTGTGGACTCCATAAGGAGATGTCTGTAAGAAATTGTGGGTTGATATCTCAGACAGGGGGAGAAAAAGCACTTTAAATTGACAAATCAGTCCAAACCACTAAGGTTATAACTCTTTCCTTTCCCTCTCCGGCAGAATAGTAAAACAGACACATTATTGGCAGCTCCTCTGTGCTAAGGAGAAGCCGGCCCCAGCATGACATCAGCCCACCGCCTGACCCAACTCTACTATCTCATCAGAGAGCCTTGTGCCTGCCTGCTTTCCAGCGTACGGAAGACGTACATGGGGGACGGGGGAGAAGGTATAAATAAGACACAGATTGGAGACTTTTTGATGTGTTTAGCACATTTCTGTGACTTCCTTTAGTACCACAGACCTTGGTTCTCCCACCATGAGGCGAACAAAGGACAAGGCTGACGTGGGGGAGGGGCGGTGGTGGGGGGAGCAGTGTGGGGGAACACGGGAGACCCATTCAGTAAAAAGTTGGGCTCGCCGACTTAGCATCCTGAATTGAAACTCTGAAAAGGGGAAGCAAAAATGGGAAGAGAAGAATGAACACCCCAGCCAAGTAACTTCAGATATAAAAAGTCCCTTCATTAAACCCGTTGTTTTTTAATTCATAATTGAACTTAAATAAAGAGCGACCTCTGGGCAGCTGTTTCTAATATCGAGTCCCCACCACACATGAAAGACGCATTTATTCCTGCAGCAGCCTCCCTACCCTTGGGTGTTATCAGCTGAACATGTTTTGAACCTACCTAATGCATTTGAGGTAGCTTGGGTTTATTTTTCTTTCAATAAAATAAATGGTTTTGTAATTAAATTTCTGCACTGCCTGTGCTTAATGGTTACATTGACAAGTGCTAATGTATGGCAAGAGAATGACTTTGAAATGAAACATGCTGTTTTTGAATCTGCAAGCAATTTTGCAGCGAGGCAAATCAAACCCCTCATGCCAGTGAAACATTTTCATTAATCTGCTCACCGCACCCCTTGCCCACTCGGCCGGCTGAGAGAGGACACTTTTTAGCTCCCTGTTCACCCACCCACCTTTGCCTTTTTCTCAAACACACACACACACACACACACACACACACACACACATGCACAGGCATGCGCGTACACACACACACACACACACACAAATATCATGAAGCGAGCCGTTGTTTGAAACCATTTTGTGGTCTCTGGCAGGCAAGCCGGTGGAAATTCGCTGACTTTACACCATGAAATGTTGCAGCTGTCCCCTCCAAAGGGACTGGCTGCCTCAACCTTTCAATCCCTGGCAACCACTCAACAGGAAAATCTGTCCCTCTGTTTTCCTATTTTCTTGTTTAACTTTTCCCCCTTTACTAAATTTATTTGTGAATAAATCTTCTCACAGAGAATAGAGAACGGCTATTGCATATCTGGCCTCAGTCTGAGTGAACCACTTCCAGCCATGGCAAAGGCGGCACTTGGAAGAAGGTTCCAGAATGCAAACCTGGATGATGGGTTGTGGCCTTTGCTGGCTCCACTTCCGCCTGCTGCCCAGGGAGGAAGCCTGCAGCTTGTGCTCCAGCCCACACAGGTACAGGCAGCAGACACACAACCTTTGGCCCTGTCCCTTCCCTGGAAGGCTATCTGACCACTAGCAGGATGGCTTTCCAAGGTGTGGCTGCTCTGGAGCCCTCTGGGCCCCTTCATCAGAGGCCAAGAAGCGTGGACAGAGCCCACAAGCCATCTGGGTTACGGGGAGATCGAGAGCAATGGGTCTCTGGCTGAGTGAGTCCCCACAAGGTGTGCGACTCAGCACTTTCCCTCCAAGCTGTGGAGGGGAGCCAGTGGCTGCCCGCATGAATGCTGACTCACCGGTCAGGGCAGGCCAGAATTACAAGCTGTCCTGCCCCAGCACGGCCTTCTCTTGCTGTGTGCTCAGACAGGGTTTAAGGGAAAGGCTTCTGTGTGGTCCGGCCTCCCTGAATTTACTGCGGTGGAAGATGAAGGAGGCAGTGCCTGCGGGCTCTCGGGAGCAGGAGGGAAGATCTCAGCTTCTCAGAGCTCCCCCAGCCCTTTCATAGGCCTGATTGCCAGTGATAGGAGAGACAAATCTTTCATTTCATCAGAGGCTTGACTGCAGGAGTCCTTGGCAAGGAGACGTAGAGACTTAGCTCTCCACCACCATGTGAATGATGGGCAGGGCAAAGCCCCTCCTGCAGGGGGGATAGAAGAAGACTTAGAGTTAACTGGTACCTGGCTGGCAGGAGGACAACTCTCAGAAGGGGGAGAGAGCAAAAGATGTAGGGGACCATTGTCACAGCCGATGACATCTTCACTGCAGCCCTATGACGAGGTAAAAAGTTCTGGTAGACCTATGGAAGAGGAAGAGGCTTAATCTTATCCAGGGTAAAGGGGTAGAGGAGAGACCCATGTGCCAGAAAGAAGAAAGGAAGGACAGCAAGGGAGTGGAGCTGGAGGGCTGCTCGCAGGATCCTCGGCTGAGTCTGAGCTGGGATCCCGATGAAGCTAAGGTATAAATATTTTGAGAGCCCTGTCATCTAGCACTCAGCCTACCCCCAAAGCTCTTACACGGACTACTCCTGGACAGCAGGGGAACGCGTTCCGTGCTCATTCACGCGTGCCCTCGGCGAGTAAGCAGTCCTCACTGTGTGCGAGTGAGGTCGCTGTGTCTTTCAGGGTGCAGGCACTCGGACGCCGCGGTCTGCCCTCTCAAGGAGAAAGTCGGTCCTCCGGTGGAGACGCAAAGAAAGCGCTATGTGACTTCAGAGGTGGACGCAGTGAGCTGTGCAAAGGAGGAATAAAAGAAACCTTCGTGGAAAGGACAAGTATTAAAAGATGAGATTTCCAGTGGGGAGGATAATGTCCCAAGGTAAGGAGCCAGCACAATGTGCAGCTATGAACGCTCTATCTGGAGAATGATGAGTGGTCCCAGACTGAACGTGGGTACGATAAGGACACGTGTGCGTGCGCGCGCATATGTTGGGGGCGGGGCAGGAAGAGTGGTGGGAAATAGAACTGAAGGTAAGATGGGCCATCTTGAGAGCCATGATCAAGAGGCTACAGGAGCCATGCAGTATTTTGCAAACTGCAGCCATCCCTTCAAGGAGTTGGAGCCTTGAGGATGGGGGTAAGGAAGGGAGAGGTGATGTGACCCCCATCTCTGTATTTGTAATAGACCCGATGAGCCACTAAGAGACATCGAGGAGCGGGCTGAGGAGGGAAGACAGGTAGGCAGACCAAGGGTGATTTCAATAACCCAGGTCTGAGGGGAAGAGGGCTGGCAAACACGGGCAGTGCTCCCTGAGAGAGGGAGGTGGATAGTGGGGACTCTGCAGAGGTCAGGAGCAACCGATCCCATGTGTGGGTAGAAGCCGGTCAATTTTGCTGCCTTCAGGGTGCCTGGGAAGATGCTCATGGCTAGAAGAGAGACATGGAACACTGAGGGAAAAGTGTTCTGGGAGGAGAGAGAGAGGAAAACTCCAGTCCCAACTGGATATGTGGAACTGGAGTTCCTGGCGGCGACTTTCAGGAGACAATGTCCAGGGGCCAGTAGAAGGAGAAATGGGCCAAAACAGGAGAAAGGCAGAACTGGGAGGTCCCCTCACATGGAGAGATGCCAATGACACTGACGCGAGGGAAGAGCAAGGGAAGCAGAAGACGCACCGAAAAGAACAGGGAGGACAGTCTTGAGAGCAAGAGTTGGAACACATTTCCAAGGCCTCACGGAGGCCCCAGAGTGGGAGGTAGTGGGCTGATTTGGTTTGTGATAAATAGACAATGGTTATCTTGAGGAGAAAAGTCTAAGTCTAGGGAGGCTGGGTGGGACGCGAGAAGCCGAGGCAGCAAGAGCAACCTTAAGGCTGCATCAGAGTGATGCGTGAGAAGTTTCCCTGGGTGATGGGCCACAGGACAGTGTTTGGTGGGGAATCGATAGGGGGGCAGCAATGGGACCTGGGAGGGAATTCAGGGGCAGCACGATCATGGGGAGGTGGAAAGGGGTGGAGGAATCGACCTTGGAGAGCAGCAGCAAGCAGGGGTGATGGTCCTGAGAATGTTGAGGTAAACACCAGGCGGGTGACAGCTCGGGCGACAGCTCGGGCAGCCTCTTGGGGAGGGAACCCATGGGGGCCTGTGCTGACTGCAGGGGTTGGGGGTGGAGGGCATGGCAAGCGTGGTGAGGCTTGGAAAGGCGAGGCAGGCAGGAAACGGGAGAGCAAGTCAAGTGGAAATGAATAATAGGGCATTGAGCAGCCCTGAGAAACAAGCTGAAGATGGAAACCTGGCTCGGCCCTGGGCCGCTCTGCACCGCCGCGGTGCACTCCAGCCCTTCTTGGCAGTCTGGAGGCAGGAGCAGAAGCAGAGACCGTGGCAGGCCATCTCTGGGTCCCCATGGCACCGCAGCTGCAGTGGGAGGCTGGGGGCCAGGAGAACTGGACAACAGGAAGCTCCTGAGTTGACGTGCTTGAGCTTGACCTCCAAAGCCGGCACGGCCATGTCTTGGGCTGAAATTCGGAGACCCAATTTGGAAAAGTTCCAAATAAAAAATACACACCGCTGCCTGAAGGAATACGAACTGGAGGTTAGAAAACTAATTCCCATGGAAGCTTCTCCTCCCCTTGCCTCCTTGTGCTGTGTGACCCAGGCCAATGGTTTTTTACCTCATTCCTCCTGTGTGCCTGCCTCTGGGACACATTTTGTTGATTTACTAGCTTCCTGGAAAAAACGTGCTATTTACATGAAGGTAACCTCACTTCCAAAGAGCTTTGAGTCTACAGAATTGTGGTGTTCTTGCCCTCTTGCTGCCGCGGTAAAACAAAACAAAAACAAAGCAGCAAAACCAGTTTCATGGAAACCTCATTGGTCTTTCGACTTGTTCTTGGCATTCAGCCAGCATGTCAAAACTAAATAGATACTGAACAAATCCTACCCGGTTCATCTTGGGAAGGTAAACCTCGTCAGAGCTGTGGTGAAGGCCTTTGCCCTCTGTGTAGACGCTGGATCCTGGTATGGGTTACAGTCACTTCAAGTTCTGACTCTTTCTGTGAGAGGCAGGCTCTTAGCCTTGACTAGAGTGGAGAAAGGACCCCAGGCAGTGTCAGAAAGCCTCAAGCTGGGGACAAGCCCAAAGGAAGGCATGCAACATCCTTTGGATACTGTCCACCAGGACCCACCTTCCTGACAAGGGGAAGTGATTCTGTGTTGTCCCTTCTTCCTGCATCCTCTTTAAACATTTCCAAGTCCCTCCCCAAAGCCCTAAGGATACCTCTGGAGCCACTCTTTCTCTCATTTTAACTGTAAGCTGCTGTTAGCAGTCCAGAGGAGGATAAAGGAAGTCAGAGCCTCAGAAAGTATCAGTACCCGGGTTCTTTCCAGCCTAGAATCTGACCGCAAGGACCCCCAGGCAGAGTCTGGGATCAGGGCCTCCTCCACAGCCTCCAAAGCAGAGTGTGGACTGAGCATGCCAGGAACAGCTCTCATGACACGTCCCAATTCTCCCGTGAGCTCCCTGTATTTCCCACCGTGGCCATGTCTACGAAGAGCGGAGTTCATAAGCTGACTCCCCACTGCCTAAAAGGTACACATCTTTCTCTCCCAAAGGAGCCACTTTACCACCTTCAATTTGAAGATGCACCGAAGAGAAGAAGTAAATGCTTATGACTGGGATCTACACTGGACTAAACTCTCTGCCAAGTGTTCGCTTTTACCAAATCGTTTCACAGCATAGCTATTATTTAAGGAGCATTATCCCCATTTTATGGGTGGGGAGCTGAGTTTGCATCATATCTGGATTAATTCTTCTCCCTGGTGAGTCTGTAACACCATTACACGCTGCCTTATAGTAACCTCTGTCAAAAAGTTCTCTTATTTTGATGCCCCATGTCAGTGTCTGTGTGGCAGACAGCTCGACATTGAAACATGTTGGCTGGAAGCCAATAAATCTTCCACTGAGTGTTCATCAAGAGAAGCCATGAGAGATCCCATCTGTAAGGACACAGCTACCTGCTTTGGAATACAAGAAAACAAGCAGAAAAACATGTCCTCTTGCCATGCCTTCCTTGTGGCCAGGCCCCAGAGGTCTGGGTTGTCATTCCACAATGCAGAACCAATATGACAAAATAAGGACCTGGTGATCTTCAAGGAGCCCCTACTTTAGCACCATTCCACACCAGTGAGTCCTAAGCAGGCTTCTTCAGTTGGTGGCAAATGCATCAGTGGGAGGAAGGCATTGTTTTGCTTCTTGATGTCTCCGCTTGAACCCAGAGGAAGATGGCCAACATTGGGAGAAAAACATGGGAGAGTTCCGGCCGTAAGCTAGTCAGCTCAGCACACTGAGGCAGCTCACGCTTTAAATGTAGCAGAATGATTGAATATCATGATTCATCCTCCCCTTGGCTTGCAGTCCTTATCGACACTTCCAGGAAGGAAGTTACCCAGAGGAAGGAAGGGAGGAGGAAGGGAAGCAAGAGCGGTTCCCACAGTGAGAAGCTCCCTGACCTGGGTTGGGGGAGGGCGGAGCCTGAAGGTTAACTGTAAAGACAGGCAAGGAAAGCTGGGTGCTTTGGAGCCACAGTGCTCATTATGAGAAATTTCTTAATGACCGTAAGTCCTGAGGGAGGCACGTGAGCAATGCCTGGTGCCAAACGTGCTTGCCCGGGGCCTCCTGTCCAGATGGAAAATGTGTAGAGAGTTAGAGAGGAGAGTAGAAGAAATGGCGTGCTTGCTGAAGGTGACTGATGGCCTTGGAACGGCAAATCTGGCCCCTGTGGGATCAGGTTTTCCTGGAACGAGTCACAAAGATTAGTGACTTTCAGGTGAGAAAGAAGCTCAGTTCCTGGGTTTTGGAACAAAACGTCTTTGTGATTCCTTGACCGTTTCATTTGTGTTCACCTCCAGACCTCTCTGTTCATGACCTTGCTTCTTTCCACATGTCTGCCTCCTAGTGGGTCAGAGCTCGGGGCTTTATGTGAGTTGCTTCGTGAAATTATCCCTGACAGTCTAATCTGGGGTCTCCCTCCCCTGACCTGCTGACTGGCAGTAGGCAGAAATGATGTTGGTTTGAGATTTTCCAACAGAGATGTGTGTTGGGGATGAAGGTTGGTCTTTGTGGAAGCTCAATGTTACTCAAAGATTCTGAGGGAATAACTTAATAAGATGTAATCTACTAAAACATGTTATAGAGTAAGAGATAAAATTGGCAAGAATGTGTAAATTAAAGCTGAGTCCTAAAGAAAATTTCATGGAGGTGGTGGATCACTCTGGGCCATACCCAACTGGACACCTGCCTGCTCTCCTCTCCACTGGGGGACTTGGGTAAAGGAGTTGGAGAAATAGGCAGTAAGATGTCAGGGGATGTTGGAAAGGCTCCCTTCTCTTCATAGAAGCCAGAAAAATGGGAGGAGAAACTTTGCTGATTTCACGTAGTTGGCCATGGTTTCACCAATCTGCACTTAAAAAAAAAAACAAAAACCCACAATAGCAGGCTAGAATAAAAAAGACAAGAAATAACAATTGTTGGGGCACCTGGGTGGCTCAGTGGGTTAAAGCCTCTGCCTTCGGCTCAGGTCATGATCTCAGGGTCCTGGGATCGAGCCCCGCATCGGGCTCTCTGCTCCACAGGGAGCCTGCTTCCTCCTCTCTCTCTCTCTGCCTGCCTCTCTGTCTACTGGTGATCTCTGTCTTTCAAATGAATAAATAAAATCTTAAAAAAAAAAGAAAAAAAAAAGAAATAACAATTGTTGGCAAGGATGTGAAGAAAAAGGAACCCCTGTGCACTCTTGATGGGAATGCAAACTGGTGCAGCCATAGTGGAAAATAGTATGAAGCCTCCTCAAAAAACAATTAAAAATAGAAATACCATATGACCCAGTAATTCCCCTACTGGGTATTTAGCCAAAGAAAACAAAAACACTAATTCAAAATTATACCCGCACCCCTGTGTTCATTGCAGCATTATTTATAATAGCCACGGTATGGAAGCAGCCCGAGCGTCCACTGATAGATGAATGGATAGAGAAGATGTCATAAACACACACATACAATGGAATATTACTCAGCCATAAAAACTGAGATCTTGCCATCTGAGTCAACATGGATGGATGGAGAGGTTATTGTGCTGAGTGAAATCAGTCAATACTGTATATGATACCAAAAAACTATATTACACAGATCATTTCAATCAATCCTCACAACAAGCACTGAGGGGGGTATCACTTGCACTTTATAGCTGATAAAGCCAAGCCACTACGTGGTAAAGTAAGTCACCCCAAGTCAAAAAGCTGGTAAGATCCAAGGGTGCCTGGGTGGCTCATTCAGTTAAGCATCTGCCTTTGGCTCAGATCATGATCCCAGGGTCCTGGGATCTAGCCCTGTGTTGGGCTTCCTGCTCAGCGGGGAGTCTCCTTCTCCTTCTCCCTCTGCTTCTCCCCGCAACTCCTGCTCTCTCTCTCTCAAATAAATAATGAAATCTTAAAAAAAAAAAATAGCTAATAAGATCCAGACTCTTCTGTAGTACTCCAGACTACTATGGACTCATGAAGGAAGAGACATGCAGCATGTGTCTCCACAACTCATCACAGGCCCTCCCTAATGTTGTAGGATTCTTGGTTGGCCCCAGATATTGACCTCCACCGCTGCAGGGACAGACCCCCAGCTCCAGTGGGGAGCTCCATGTGTCCTACCCGTTCCTACCCATCCTGGGTCTCCTGGGCCAGGGATGCGGGGACCTCACTTCCTGCGCCGTGATTTGTAAGGTCTTACAGGACCACAGCTTGACTTCTCTAACCAGAGGTGAAATGACCGATTCGGTCCATCCCGTTACAAGTGTGGGAATTACCGGGTCAGATTGAGGTGGACCCTAAGTAAGAGACAAAGAGCAATTTGGAGGCAGCCAGGGAACGGCTGATTGTGAATTCACTCTGCACATGGAGAACGGAGGGGGAGAAACCAAGGCTGGAGCCCCTCCACCGGGACAGCTCATCTCTGAGAACTTTTCCATCCAGGAACTGCCCGCGTGATATTTTTCATTGCGGTCACAGTGAGGAACTCTGGTTATTTTTACTAACACACCCCACAGCCATTGCATTCATTCCGTCCTACAGCACTTTATGATGTGTCTGACCCAGGAAAATGTGTGACTCCTGGGGGTGTCAGGGGTGGTCTTTATTTTCTTCCCTCTCTCAGTTTTCCTTTTCCTTGCTTGCCGAGGGAGTAGGTTCTGACTTCCCATGCACGCTTTCCTACCGTCTGTTCAGATCTGCCCCGTCTCCCAAGGGGCCCTTCTAACTTTACGTTGCACAAATCCACAGCCCGGGGACTTGCCAAATCTGTCAAGTCTTAATGTTTTCCTTGGCAGGGACCCCATCACTCCACTGGTATGGGTGGAGTGAGCCGCCGAGGCTTGGTGCCGCTCTTCCAGGCGCCGAGTGCGGCCACTGGGGCTTTTTCCTGACGCCCTTCCCAGGCTCCTCCGGCTCCGGCACGCCCCGCATCCCGCCTCTTCCAAGCCTGCTGGCTTTTTGGAGCATCGCTGACTGGGCCACCTCCCAGGCCCACAGGAACATCATTAAGTCTGAAGCTTTATCTTCATCACCTCTGCCTACGTCACCCCAAGGGATGGGCAGGCGCCCCTTTGCCTTCACTGCCCTCTGCCTGCTGCTGTCCCTCCGGTGGCCCCAACCTTTTAGGCCAGAAGGGAAAGTTCATTCTTCCATTCAACCAAGATTTGCACGGAGGGTCTCTACAACGCTGTTCACCATCCTAGGTTCTTAACAGTGAACTGAGCAGCGAAAAAAACAGCCAGAAAGCCCAGCCCACATGGTGCTTACATTCTAACCCAGCTCATAAACTTGGAAAAGGAGGTTAGGAAGTTGATGTGCTGGGTCAGAATGCCTGCTTCTTCAAACAGAAGCCTGGAGAAGTACGGTTTAACCCCAAAAGGAACAAAGTACCGGTGTGGAATTCCTGAGACATGTGGGGGCTGGGACCTGGGAGCCAGGGACCTCTTTGGTGTTCTGGTACATGGTTGGCCCACAGGTGGCCCACCCCCTATTCTGTATGGCCCACAAGCTAAGAATAATGTTTACTTTTTTGAAATGGTTGGAAAATATCAACACAAGAGTAATATTTTGTGGCGTGTGAACATCATACGACGTTCACATTTCAGTGTCTGGAAGTTTGACTGGGACACAGCCACGCCCATTTGCTTACAGGTGAATGTAAGCGTCATTTGTGACATTCTGTCAGTTGTGACAGCAATTACTTGTGACCCCTAAAGCCTCAAACATTTACTCTCCGGCCCCTTACAGAAAGTTTGCTGACCGCCGCTGTCAAGTCATACAGTGGAGATAACGATGTCTTTTCCATGTGCATCGGGCTGGCCCAGTTAGGCAAGCAGGAATCTCTCTTCTCAGTTGGCCCGTGGAAGAGAATCATAAAATGGAGTTAACGTTGGCGGCCGAGAACCTGTCCCTGACATCTGTTTTCTCTTCAGCACACACGGAGACAAGCCCTCCTGGGAAGTGTCCTGACACATGCAAGATTCCTTCCTGGCAGAATCTTCGATGTTGTTTGCCGAGTTCAGGAGCTAACCTTCACCTTGGGGGGGGTTGGGTTGCTTGGAGGGAGGACCCATCCGTGCTCTCAGCTTTACAAGTTTGAATAATAATATTGTGCCTGTGGAAAGGACACAGGACTAACAGCAGAAATGGATTCAAATACCCACCCCACCACTTCATTAGTTGTCTGGATTAGGCAAATTATTTAATCTGCAGAAAGAAGCCTCAGTTCTCTCATCTGTAAAATGGGTTGCGTTGCCCACTTATTAAGAGAAACAAATGCCATCATACACATGGAAATGCTTTCCAACCTGGACAGCAGCAAGCCAACACATCACCTTTAGTCTTTTCAATAAAAGGGAGCAATATTAGCTGAATTCCCACCCTTCATTCTGGTTTGTATGTGGAGACCCAGCCAGAGAGTCAAGGTGAGAAAGATCTAGAACGGTATTCTCCTGGACCTCAGTGAAGGTCTTGGCCTATCCTGAGGCCTCAACTCCCACCCCTCACCCTAGATTCCACTTAGCCTCTGGACTCACCCTAAGGGACTCTCAACCATGTGGGGGACAAAGGCCTTTCGTAACTGAATAAGAAGCATAGAGACACACTGTGTTTCTTTGGCAGGATCGTGTCTCGTAGTTTGGAGGATGCCACAGCTGCTGTCCATCAAACTCCTCAAGTCCCGTAGAACAGGATGGAAATGCCAAGTACACACCCCTCAAACTATTTGCTTATTTCTTCCCTGCTCAGTGGCCCTCTCAGGAGCAGTGAGATCCCCCGCCCCCCACTATGAAGCCCTGATGATCCTAAGTTCGACAGCTATCTTTTTCAGGTAGTTTAGGGTTGGGGAAAGGGTGAAACATACAGAGGGGAACAATTTTTAAATATGAAAATCTTCCTTCCTCAGTGGACTACAAGCTTGTGAGGGGCAGATACTTGTTTTATTCTCCATAGCGTCATTGACACTGACAAGGTGCCTGGCACATGATGGGGCTCCATAAACATTCTTTGAATGAATGAATCAGTGAGTAATGGTGTCTTGAGATTTAATGACCAAGTGTCTTCCAGGTCATCCTATTGTATGGGTTTACGCATATCCCTTCTATGCGAAACAGCATTCTACACACAGTAAATGTCTAAAACATGTCTGTGGAAGGTCACAGTTGGAAAAGTCAGTGTCCCAAACCTCAAAGTGAAATGAACAAAACAAGACATGTGAATAGGGTCTCATTTTAATAGTATCTCTAAAAACAAACAATCAAACAAAAAAACCCTTCTTTTGCAAGAGGGCTGGTAATCTTGTACTTCGTATTTTGTTCAAGGATTTCGCTGGGGCAAGGGTAATGATAACTTGGAACTTTGACACATGATCTGGGAAGTTGGGAGGTGGTTGTTTCATTGGTTACGTCTCCTGAGAAAATTCTCAAACTAGGAAAAAAACACTCTGACAGTGACACACTAAGGCTGGTACTTATAACTACTGTCCTCATTGTTTAGGGGAAAGAAGTTTTAATTATGGGCCGGAGAACAGATGTCAGATCCCTGGCCTTCCCCTGCTCTTTGCTGCTTGTTATGAGTCACTCTGGAGCCTGTCCGTCCTGGCACCGGTTTTCATGGAGGCATCAGTGTGTGGCCAGAAGTGTGTGCTGATGGATGGGCTCACGCAAGGATAGTCAGAAGGCTGGGCCTCAGGCTTCCGTTGGCTGTGGCCTTCTTTGCTTTTTGGGTTACTTTGTTCCCTCCCACATATCGTCCCTCCCCTTTGTTCTCCCCTCCCAAGCTGGATTCTCACAATAAATGTGGACTCTCATTTGAGTTCCCACCGCGCTGGCTCATTAGAGACACAAGGGAGGATGACAGGAAGACCTCTGCTCAGGAGGCATGTGTTGCCCACACCACCCAAGGTGGCAGGAGTTCTAAGAAGGGAGAGGGCCATCTCCTGGACAGCAGTGGGAAGAGATGAGTGGCTCTCTCGGTCGTTTCACGTGGTGCCCCAAGAGAGAACCCGGCAGCCACCCTTACTCACACACTCTCTTCAAAGCTTCCTGGAAACTTCCCAGGTTTTCTGGCTGGCTCAACCATTTCCGCCAGTGGATCTGATCTCTCCTCTCCCTTACTGATCCAAACTAAGCTCTGCTAGTTCCCCTTCCCCTTTATTTAAGCCATGATAATGCTGGGATTTTGCGTAAGGAACTTGGTTAGAAATCTAAGAAGAAACTCAAACACTTGAATAGGATTTCTCAAGTCCGGTGGACTTCACGAGCCCAGGTCCCTGGTTCTTCTTCTGTTCTTTTTTAATTCAGTTCCAGGGCCAGCCATGCAGAGCTCCAACCTAACAGGCATGTATGAAGCTTCAGTAGATCTAGTTGGTTTCCAAAATGGCTCAACCCATTTTGTGCTCCAATCAGTGTTATAGAAGATTCCATTGCTCGAGATCCTGGGCCACCATTGTTACCACCAGTCTTGTTAATTTCAGTCCTTTTGGTGGAAATACATTAGTATCAAGTTGTGGTTTTAATGTGTATTTCCCTGAAGAATAATGATGTTGAGCACCTTTCCTTATACTTCTTGGCCATTTGATTATCCTCTTTTGTAAAGTGCATTTCACGTCTTTTGCCCATTTTTAACTGGAGATAAGCCCTTTGTCAATGTATCTATTGTGAAAATCTTCTGCCAGTCTGTAACTTGCTCTCTCTTCATGTTCACATGGCCCAATGAAATCTTTTCGTAATATAAAACCACAGAGCTGGGAGGACTGAAGCTATGGCATGGCCAGCTGCTTTTACTTGATTGCATTTCCAAATCGCTTTCCAGAAAGTCAATAGTATTTATAATTCAGCACCACAGAAGGTGCCCTTGCAACCCCCTCTCAATCAATAGCCCCTCGGAAAAGTAAATTCTATCCTGACCGCTATCACCGTAGATTTGTTTTGCCTGTTCTTGTCCTTCACATAAATGGAATCAAGCAGTGTGTACTCTCTTGTATCTGGCTTCTTTTGCTCTAATTGTGTAAGATTCAGCCACTTTCTGTATAGCAATAGTTGGTTCTTTTTCGTTGCTCTATGATATTCCATTATAGACTACAGTCTGAATTGTTTCCAAGTTGGTGCTATGATGAATGAAGTTGATACACATGCGCGCACACACACGCACACACACATATAAACATATATATTTATATAATATTTATATTTATAAACATGTAAAATATATACAGCAATTTTTTTAGGTTTTTTTTAAAAAATTTTAAGTAATCTCTACACCCAACACAGGGCTTGAACTTACAACCCTGAGATCAAGAATCACACGCTCCACTAACTGAGCTAGCCAAGTGCTGGAGGATATATTTTTTTAAGTAATCTCTACACCCAACATGGGGCTTGAACTCACGACCCCAAGATAAAGAATCACATGCTCTACTTACTGGGCCACCCCTTAAGGCTATATTCTTAGAGGTCTTTTGATGGGCACGTGCAAACTCGGGCCTATATCTAGGAATTGAGTTGCTGGGTCTTTAGGGTATGAATTATTGCTTTGTTTTAGTAGATACTGCAAATTTTTCCAAATGGTTGTACCAGTGTACATTCCGACCCACTGTCTATGAGGATTTTAGTTGTTCTACATCCTTTCCAACAGGTGATATTGTCAATAGTTTTTGTTGTTGTTGTTAGTTGTTTGTTTGTTTTTAAAATTTTGGCCCTTCTGCCATGCATGTATCTTAGTGGAGTTTTTTTGTTTGTTTTTTTAAAGATTTTATTTATTTATTTGACAGACAGAGATCACAAGTTGGCAGAAAGGCGGGCAGAGAGAGAGGGGGGAAGCAGGCTCCTGCTGAGCAGAGAGCCCGATGCGGGTTGCGATCCCAGGACCCTGAGATCATGACCTGAGCTGAAGGCAGAGGCTTAACCCACTGAGCCACCCAGGTGTCCTCTCAGTGAAGTTTTAATTTGCATTTTCTTGGTGGCTAATGGCTTTAAGCATCTTTTCACATGCTTACTGGCCCCTTGGATATTTCCCTTTGTGAAGTGTCTATTGAGTTTTTTGCACATTTGTAAACTTTGGTGTGTTTGGTAATTCTTTATGTATTCTATTTTTTTAAAAGATTTTATTTATTTATTTGACAAAGACAGACATTGTGAGAAAGGGAACACAGGCAGGGGGAGGGAGAGAAGAAGAAGCAGGCTCTCCGCCTAGCCGGGAGTCCTGCGGGGCTCAATCCCAGGACACTGAGATCATAACTTGAGCCGAAGGAAGACACTTAACAACCGAGCCACACAGGCACCCCATTCTTTGTGTATTCTAGATATGAATCCTTCATCGGATATATGTTGTGAATATTTTTCTCCTCGTCTGTGGTTTGGCTTTTCATTCTCTTAATGATGTCTTTTGATGAATGGAAGTTTTTACATTGAATGAAGTTCGCATTATCCCTTGTTTCTTTGACTGCAGTCAGACCGACTGCTTTGGGTCCTGTCTCTGCCTTCAGTTCTCAGGCTGTAGGCCTGTGTCCCCGATCTGCTGGTCTCTCCCCTACCCTTCCCCCAGATCCCTTCTGCTCCGCTGGCTTGCCATAGATTCCCTGCAGTGGGGACTGAAGTCTTACTCCCCTTTGGATAAGTAGAATTGTCCTCTTTTTCTGACTTGTGCCTGACCTTATTTCCTCTGCAGCCACAAGTCTTGAAAGTTGGGATTATCAGACTGCTGGGGTCTCTCTGCCCACCAGCAGCAGCCAGTACTCCTTCCCTGGGTCCCTCTGCATTTCACTGCCCCACCCTGGGCCTCAGCAGAGGTGATCCACTCATCCTCATCAAGTCTTTCCTAGCTCTGGTCACCCCCCTGCCCCAAATGCTTTGGCAGGTGATCTTTGACGCTTCTTTTGGTGTCCTCTAGGAAATTCTCCAGATCTCCACTCTCCTGGATTATGCTATAAACTTAGTTTTCACCTCAAGACCAAGACCCAATACCATAGGCTCAACATTTAAACTCCAAATGGGGGTCCAATATAATCCAGTCAAAATGGAGCCAAATGACCATTATATTGCATATCTCTAATGTACTACTAGCCTGCCCCTTTTCCTCCTTCTAAGGGCTTCTTCACTTGAACATGAAGTGATCTGGAAACACAATCAAGTAAAAACAGAATCCCATAAACTCAGACGTGAAAAAAATGGCATCTTCATTTCTATGTGAAAATTAACCCATTTTGAATATGGACAACAAACGGCAACACTAGCGGTTCCCCGTGCCTCTGTGACCAACAGAAATCACAGCTACCTTCATGTCACAGAGTTGCTGATGCTCGCTGATTAGTCACACTCATCACTACAGCAATATGGCAGATGTTATTAGACCCACCAGTAAATCTTGCATTTAATGGGTTAAATATGATACTGTCTCACAAGTTAGTTTCTTAAAAATATTCTGATAAACTTAGTTCAATATAGTTCATGCATTTTGTTTTTTTATTTTTCCATTTGAGAGAGAGAGAGAGAGCACGTGAGGGCAGGAGCAGGGGGAAGGATCACTGGGAGAGGGAGAAGGAGACTCCCCTCTAAGCAGGGAGCCCAGTATGGGGCTTGATCCCAGGACCCTGGGATTATGACCTGAGCTGAAGGCAAACACCTGACTGAGCTCCCAGGTGCCCCTGGTTTATGCATTTTAAAACACTCTGACCTGAAGTCTATATAGGCTTCACACAACTGCCAGAAAGGTCCCAGGCACAAAAAAAGGCTGAGAAACTACTGTTGGCAAGAGACCCTCTTAAACCCATAGCAACTTCAAGTCACAAAGTGACCTACGCTGACCAACCAGCAGCTATGCTTCTAGGTTGGGTGGTGCTGAAAGTCCGCTCCATCTTTGGTACTCTGTTCCTTGGGTGTGGGGGGTTCGGGAGGGAGGATCTCAAGGGGCCCAGGCATGTGGCTGCAGTTTTCCCTAGATTCTGGCATTCCGGAGATTCTGGAAGAACAGGGCATCTCTTCCGCAGGTCAGAGGAAATGGGTAGCGATCCAGCTAAATAGATTTCATGCTTGACTTCAGGGGAATAGCCCAAATGATGATCTGTTTGGGAGAGTAAATTAAAGAGGTAAGCGGGCATGCTGGTTTTATTTGGTTTAACATTTGCTGGTTTAGTTGCTCCCCTAAGCATTTCAAAGGAACAATATTGGTTGTCAGACCTCTCTCCCCAGCATCATTATCTGCTCCCACTGCCCAATGCAAATTTTGGCCGGATCCTGCTTCTCCAGGGGCACTGTCCTTGGATTAGCCTATAGGGAAGGCTCACCAGGATCTCTTCTCTCTCCAGGCCAATCGAAACATGACTATTTCTTTTCTCACAGCCCCCAATACTGAGTCTTCATGTGACTCCCTCCTCCCACCCTCTTGTCTCCTAACCAGTATCCTTACTAGCATTTCTTGGATCAGAATGTTCATGAAGAGGAGTTGTCTCCCCTTCCTAGAAGCCATGCTTTTAGGTTATTTGGTGTTGAGTAACAGAAAATGGAAGAGGTTTGATTACGTAATTTCTGAATCCAGTTCCTTGGCTCACACTATGAAGGACCAGTGAGATTCCCAGGTCCTAAAAATTGGGGACATACGCTTCATGTCGCCATCTAAATATCCTTACATGGCGTATTTCTTCTGGGGCCCTCCCACCGCCGTCCCTCACCCTCCACCTACCCCATGCATCCCAATCTTTCATTTCATCACACAGACCACTGGAACAGTGAATTGATGCGGTTGTAAGTCAGGTGAGACCCTTCCACTGACACCTTTGTCTTCTTCTGTCAGGAACGGTGTTGGCATGGCTACGACCACCACGTCCTCCTCCTCCTCCCTTCTCCCCGTTAAGGTCCCCTATTTTGACTGTTTGCATGTGTTATTTTCAAAGAAAAGAGACTGAAGCTGATTCGGTGCATGACATTCTTCCAGAGGGTTGTAAGTTCTCTCTAAAAAAAAACCTAAGCTGTCCTTTGTTGTTATCGGGACCACTAGCCAGATTGTTGAAGTTGACAGAGTTTCATTAGCTATGTTTTTGCAATAGTTTGCCTTACTATGGAGACAAGTGGGAGAACTCTGCCTGAAAAACTGGCTTTGTTTTATAGTCCTTAGCTGTGTGACACCGATGAATGGTCTTGAGCTGTTTCCAGCCCCTAGTGAGGGGTGTCAGTTTCTTGGACACTGCCGGGAAATCTGTGAGTTCAGGCAGCATTTTCGAAGACAGCTTGTCCTGTGACAAGCAGTGGGCTCTGTGAGTCATGACTGTAGCCCAGTGATTCTAGTTTTGACCCTTCCCTTGACTAACATGTGGCTTTGGATAGGTCCTTTCTTGTTTTTTGTCTCCTGTCTTCTCCTCCATAAAGGGAGACAGGAGGCCTGACTGAGCTCTGAATCCCTTCCAGTTCACTCTGTCATTTTATTATTCTAATAAATGAATCATCAAAAAGTCATGAAAACATCCCAATTATAGCAATTAAGAAAAATAACCAAGATTCTGTTTTATATGGTGTTAAAGATTCCCTTTTGCCTCCTGAGTCTCTTAAAGACCCAATATGTGTACCCTTGGAACTCTGCAACATCCTTGTAAATTGTTTTTTAAAACTGATCGTGGGCCAGTGTGGAATCCTGCGTCTTATGATCCAAGTCTCTGATTCTGAGTTGTAAGAAGGTCTATTTAAAATGGTATGTTTTTCTTGCAGGAATTGTGAAGTGGTCAGATTTTATGATGTTTTAACATTCATTGCCATTCATTATCTAAACACTCCTCTATAATCCGGTGAGTGTGTGAGGCTAATAAGTAGAATGGAATTCATTCCGGGTTTGATTGCATCTGCTGATTCTAGTGGAAGGCCTCTCTTATATCTGTTCCTCCTTTCTCGACATGGTTAAGGCAAAGAGTCGTGGAAAACCTCAGACTCGGCTCAACATTTTAAATCTCTGTGACTTGGGGCAAAGAAAAAAAATGTGGCTCTATATAGCCATCTCCAATGCCTACCAATTGTAGAATGTAGTGATATTTCACAGGAAGAGAAATCTCGCGTCGGTAGGTTTCTTGACTTGTTAAAATAGTCACTATACTGCTTTCTTTTCAAACGTAGAATGTCCCCACCTGTATAATGCTCACAAATCCTAATCACGTTGCCATGCCATATAATATTTGACTTTAAAATCCTTGGAGAAGGAATAATGGGGGGACAGGGGCACCAGGGACACAGTGACATTTCATGGTCCGACTGCATCTCAGGTGAAAGGCAGCCTGGTTCACACTGCTGCTGGATGCCGGGCTTTGCCTCTTTATGATTATGGGATGCCGCAGAGGGATTCTTGGGAGGCTGCGTCCTTTAAGTCAGGTCATTATCCCATTGAACAAGGCTCTCTCTCTCCTATCTTCCGATTTCTGGCTCCACCGCCACCACCCACCTCCTAAGTACACACTAACACTTGTACTTGGACTGTGTTTCCCAAAACATATACTTAGAGTTTCATTTACTGATTGCTCTGCTGCACTCCAAATGGCCCAGCATTTTGCCGATGAAAGAGTGTAAATCATGCCTTACGTGGGATACGGTAGGATGTGATGTTTAGAGAAAGGAAAATATGCTTCCTTATAGAAGCACCAGGCACTCAACCATCTGGATTGGGGAGAACATTTTCAGTCATTCATCCTGATGTTTTGTCTAGGTGGTACCAAACATCTGGGACTTGGGTGACAGACTGAAGGTTTCACTTCACATCCAGATGTTTTTGCATTATGCTGAAACAATTAAAAGACGTCAGTTATATTTTTCAGAATTTAAATAGTAAAAGCATGACAGTTACACTAATTTCATTTAAGTTTTGAGATAGAAAAGATGAGGGAAAGAGGCATACTTTTGGCTGGTTCTTGAGGCAATTTGCTAATTTTTTTTTAAAGCCACGTATTTTGCAACTCGACTGTAAGAATTTTTTTAAAATTATGAAGAAATAGCCCCAGAAATACAGCCTGTCCCTAAAAATACAATGATTGGGATTGTCATTCAATAGTAAAAACACTTGGGTCCTGCAAATTCAGGTAAGATGTGGATGGCTAAAAGAAATTATTGTTGAAAATCATTGCCTAACAGCTTAAGAAGTGAGAGAGTCATTCGAAATGACTCTCTGTAAATACATGTATTCATTGCACGAAAATGAGAATGCAGGATCCATAGGTTTGTCAGGATTCTAACGGGATTTGCAAGGAGGCTTTTCAGACCTTTTAAAAGATGCATTTTTGAGAAATGCTTTGAATGATTCGAAATGGAAAATCAGATTCCATCCCCTGGAGCCACCTTGAACGTCTATCACAAGAGCAGAAGCAGCAAGGAATGTTGAAACATTCTGCAACACAACCATTGGCGGGGGCGGGGGGGGGTATATTTTGCGTTGTTTGGAGAATCAAATTTCTTGTTTTCTCCCATTAAATGGGATTGGGTCTAATGCTTGTTTAGAAGACATGTTCCCAGCATATTTCTTGTATTAGAAGACACAGCCTTTAATCTGGCACTGAACTGCCAACAGGTTTTGTGGCCACTTCTATGCCATGAAAATTCCAATATATTTTTCATTATTTCTA
The DNA here is from genome assembly GCF_010015895.1 of Lontra canadensis. Classification (NCBI taxonomy): domain Eukaryota; kingdom Metazoa; phylum Chordata; class Mammalia; order Carnivora; family Mustelidae; genus Lontra; species Lontra canadensis. The sequence goes on along the minus strand of NW_022631055.1, from coordinate 12,493,010 downwards.
GGAAGGCACATAGGGTACATTACACATAGCAGAAGTATCGAACTGAACTGGCCTGGTACAGTGCTTCTGCTGACTCAGCACATGGTTTCTCTTTTCCACATTACAAAAACAACTTTCCTCTGGGGTAAAGGCTTCACAGAAAGCAAAGGGGAATAGAAATACAGAGGGGTCTTATTTTCACCCTTAATTGTACCAAGTCCAAAGGCAAATGCAAAGTCAGACTCAACTTTTCTAGGTTTACAGAATTAAAAAGCTTCCTCCCCTTTCCTCTTTCCCACCCCCAGCACCATGGAAATCCCATAAAGTTGGAAGGAAGCTTGTTGTTCACCCATGAATTTGCACCAGGCCTCATACCCTTGGTATTGGACTCAGAGGCAAGGTTGCCGGTGCCTTTTTTATGCTTTGTGTAGAGGATTTTAAGCAAGGCAGGTCAATCTCGGTTTTGTGGACTTGTACCAGCAAACATTTCTTAAGAGCCGTGCATTGAGTAAGCTGCCTATCCCAGACATCACATAGGGACTTGTGGGGCCTGGGGTGAACCTGGGGTCACAGCACGTGTCCACCTTCTCTGCCTCATTCAGCGCTGGAGCCCTTCAGAAATGTAGGGTTGTGGGTGTATGGCCAACCCCAGTGGACGTGCTAAAAGGCTAGGGCCCGTTCTATACATTATCGAACGTTCCTGAAGCTCTGTTCTCTGTTCCGAGAACACTCAGCAAATCCGCTGCAGTGGGAATCGCTGGGCGGGAGGGTAGCTCGTGGACCCGGGTCAGGAAGAATATTGTGAACCTCCGGTCTCCCCGAAGCCTCCCACCTCCCCCGCCTTTGGCCTCCCTCATGACCAGCTCACTAATCAATGCAAATGTCGTAGGAGACCAGGTCCGCAATTGGCATTCCAGAGATCTCGGACCACCAGCCGAGCTTTAAATAAGTGCAGATGTGACAGGCAGGAGACCGGGCGAGGCTGCTTCTCCGCCCGCAAGGCCCTCCCCACGCAGGCCAGTGCACACCGCCGCGGGCCTCGGCGGAGCTCGCAGGGTGCCTGCGGCGGCTGCTGGGAGCACGTCCGGGAGGAACGGGGTGCGCACCTAGTAACCGCGGGGACTGTGGATGCCCCCGAGTTTGAAGGCAGTGCGGGGATGGTGTGAACCCCGTGGTCCATAACTTCCTTGGCCCCACTGCTGCTTCTCTCAAGTGGCTGGGGAGTAACCTACCCTCGTCTCCAGCCCGGGGCTCCAAGGGCCCCGACTCCCGGGCCTGGCTCGGGAAATTCTGAACTTGGCCCGCTGGAGAGGCTCCGCTCTTCGACCGCAGGGCCCGAGCGCGCAGGAGGCGCTCCGAACCCGACCCGACCCGCCGGCGACACCGAGAATCTGAATCTTCTCCCTAGCTTACCCCCACCCCACGCGGAAAAAGCACCTTTCCCGTCCCCAACCCAGCCTGGAGGCCCGGTGCCCGGACGAAAGAGCCAAGTCGGAGACGTCCGGGCCTGCGGGCCGCGGAGAATGCGGTCCTGAGAGTGCGGGCCGAGGCGGAGGGAGCTGGAGCGGGAGAGGTCAAGCCCGGGTCAGTCCCAAGTCGGGGTGGAGGTTGAGCGGCTCCGCCCAGGGACGACAGGCGGCGGGGGCGGCTTCACCTCTGCAGACTGCGATCCGCAGGCTCCCTTGTAGCCCCGACTGCAGGCTCCTAGTTGAAGGGCTTGGGGAGAGGGGGAAAGGCGAGGGAAAAAACCGCGGAGCCAGGCGCATTCTTCCGTGTCTGGTCAGCCCCCGAGCCCGATTCCGAATTTATTCACAACCAGCCCCCAACTCTCCAATCTCGGGGTGGCTCCACGAACTCTGTCCGGTCCCGGGCCGCGCGGCCACCTGCCTGCGGTCTCGTCCTCCGACCCGGGCACTTTCGATCCGAGCAAACCCCTCCGGCCTCTCCTGCCCGTCTTGGCGGGTACCGCTCCCGGGGCCCAGGAGGGCGGCGGGGGCGTCGCAGCAGACCGCTTGGCGGCCGCCCGACGAGGCACCGGGGCCAGGTCCCCACACCTCCCCGGGATCCGCTCATTCCCGCCTCTCCGGGTCCCAAAGGCGTCAGCCCCGCGTCCCGCTGCCGCAGGAACCGGTTACCCCCCCCCCCCCGGAACCCCGCAGGCCCGGAGGGGCGCGCCGCCGGCCCCGCGCCCGGCCGCCCCCCCCCCCCCCGCCCCCCCGCG